>NW_024534885.1:0-15879 GCF_016097555.1 Gigantopelta aegis
TTTTTTTTCTCAAGTATTAAAAACACAATAATATTGTCATATAATTAATTGGAGTATGCATTTAAAAGTTTAGACTTTTCACAATCGAGATTATTATAATTCAAGTATCTATCCTTGTTTAACCTACTTACAGTAAAGTTTAGTTCATAAAGTCAAGCAGCTATTAAGCTATAGTTCAAAACCTGCCTTATTAGGAAAAAAAGTGACTGACTCTGTTATATCAGACATATTTACTAATCACTAAAAGGGCCAGGGTTGACTAAGTAATTTGCTAGACACATAGCTCAATCCCATCAAGTCTTCCCATGGACATTCTATACATTATCACAAATTACCATGTTTTGATTCCTTTCCACAATAGTTAAATACGAGAGAGGCCTGCTAAGGTTTAACATTAGGTAATTTTTAGTTTGATAGAAAGAGAAAGACTCAAAACTGACCGAAAACTCCTAGGCTAACGTTTAAAAAACTGTGCGAGTTTGTGGTTGTCCGCACAAAACATACCACGTGTCCGCCAATACATTTAAGGTCCCGACAACGCAACAAAACTGAGGCTCATCACAAACACGGGAGTTTAGGTTAGGAACCCTGATGGCAAGGAAAGTGTCGGTTCATTGGGTAGCATAACCGAAACGACCAATTGTACGTAGAGCAATACTGTCTTCCAAATTTTTAAGAAAAAAGTGTCCCGAAAAGGGGTTAGATTTGTCCGTCCATTGTGAGGGTTGTGCGCGAACTCTATAGCCATTACCAATCTGGCGTCTTCAGATAATGTAAAAATGGTGATATTCTGTTCCCTCATTGTACTAAATTTAAACTAAAGCTAGCTAAAAGACCTTTAAGAGATTAGGCGACTATATTTTGATGTATGGAACTCAAAGCTGGACAACAATGCATCAGTTACAAGATGGTGGGGAGTAACTAAATGTAATACATGCTTATTAACCTTCTAACTTGATTATGTTAATATCAATGAAGTAGTAATTGGAATAGGTTGAAATCAGAGTTTGCCAGTCTTTAAAACCAAAAAAATACTTTTGGACTTTTGAACAGAGCTAGGTCCTAATTTCTAAACCATCCATTTAAAACCAGGCCATGAATATGATGGTAACTATTGTTATTGATGAATGTGAAGATCATGATGAGCAAGGTATAATATTAGTTCATACATGTATTGATTGTCTTCCGTGGCTGTAGTTTTCATAGACAGGTCTCGGTAATAATTAGGAAAAGGATAGATGAATTAATTAAAAACTGAAAAGCTTTGTATCTGTATTCATATTGCATGCATTTGCTGCTTTTTTTGATTAGAGTATAGAAATTATTTAATTAATAGCCTTGGTTGAATATATAAGTGTCGAGACACTTTACTAATTGTTTGATAATGACTTTACTTCCTTGAAATATAATTATTTAGGTGCATAAAACTCAGAATTCACTGAACCTATGGGACATATTTCTCATATGATGATAACAATGATAATCAAGATGATTTCTCCATCTCTTTCCAGAAGGTGTTGATGTTGAAAACACTGAAAAACACAAGCAAGGGGGTTGCTGTATTGAATTGCTAGCTTTCTTATGAACTTCAAAGATTTACTTTAACTGAGTTTAAAAGTATATTGTGACTGCATTGGAAAGTGCCCCCTCAATCAGGTCACTTTTTAGATACTCATATGGGGATCACTTCTAATTTTATATTATACTTCCAAGTTTCTCCACTTATGCAACTTTTAGTTAGGAGATGTTACAATTTGGCAAATTCCTTGTTGTCTAGACTCAAATCATGGTGCAAATACAAACCTAGTTGTCAACTCTATTTACTTTAAAGTATAACTCGTGTGACAGATAAATCATAAAGTTTAACACTTCTTCTAATAGATTCATAACGCAGTGCCTTTCATTGTCAACTAACTAGAGTATTAATCACAATTAATATCGTAAATGCCTTATCTGACATTTGAATACGCCAGTGCAACATCCTGTAAAGGTTATTATTGCCAAATTCATATTCCATTGACAAACAATCAGGACAGTCTCTTAAACTTTGTTTGTTGTCTATGGTTTCCTGGTATTAGCCTCATCCTCAGTATTCAACTGGTTGGTAAACCTTGTTCACATTTAAAAAAATTACATAACAACCTAATTATCTGAAGCTTGGTGTCCACCATTTAGAGAATCCTCGCCTAAACCATTGCGTTTACCAAATGTCCACCACTATTGGTATCAATGACAATGAACATGTTTTGTATTTATAACCAATACACAGCACTGATTTTCTTTCTGTACAACCCCAATACTTGTCATTGATGTTGTTAACATGACCTATTATTTAGAATAGATTAAAACATTAAAAAGATACAAAACTAACTATTAATATCTATCCAAATATAATTTATGTACATAATTAATTAGGGTGTAGTTTTCATGTACATATGTAACAAATGGAAATCAGCTGTTTATAGGTACATAATATAAAGTACATGATAACATTTATATTTGCATGATACCTGATCCATACCCCTATGTGTTAGCTCTCACATGTTTAATAGTAAAGAAAGTTCATCTTGTCATAACATTTTTTGTCTATGGTATATCCCCTTTTCATGGTTGTTTTGTGTCTTTTTACAAATTTAGGTCCTCATATAGGTCTGTAACATTACTGCTTGTACCTTGTAATTTTGTGATTTCTCCTGAGCCAACCCTAACCTCTAGTAAGTGGGGCTTTTCTATTATTACCTGGATATCTGTACACCTATGCATTCTCTATTTCCTCATCATGCACACCCGATGCTATATTATATGTGCAGATGAATAGTCCTCTTATGACAGAACTCTTTGGACAATTATGAATAAAGTCAGATTGGAGGTCATGTACGTTGGGTAAGAGAAAATTCAAAATCCATCCCAGTCACGTAGAGACGACTTTTTAAAGCAGATCTTCTTTAAGGTCATTAAATTAATGTAATTCTAATAGGCGAGAGATAGGTTTAAGGGTAGGTATTAATAACCTCCTTTCTAAATTTATTTATCTATCTATAAATATACATATGGCGCTACGTAGCAGTTTTCTAGAACAGTTTCCAATCCCTATTTCCTGGCACTAAGCATTTCAATTTGTGTTCAATATACAATCTAAAATTAATTGGTTGAAAATACCTCTATAGAACGCACTCTCCTCTGGTCTCAGAGGGAATAATAGGAAGAGATTAGATGCTGTTTCACCACTGCCCAAAAGAAGTAGATTCCCTCTACAAGATATTGTATGTGTATTAATAGTATTTTGTTTGTTATAGGATCCATTAACTTGTGCTAAAACAGGCAGTTCATACGATTAGTTGAATGAGTTTTTTTTTTTTGGTATTTGCTTCTGTAAATTTTACAACAAATAATATGAACTACTTTATATGTGTGTTGCTAAGCACACATTGTTTTTAAGATTTTGGTAAATGGTTCCAAATATAATGCATTTAAATACATTTCAATATCATGTTCTTCTATAATCTTGTTTTATTTTTACTATCTAACTAGTTGTGTGGGTTTCTGAAACATACTGGAGTTGTTGTAAATGTCCCACGACAACCAGTGTTTATATTTAAGTTGAGCAGTTTATTATTTAATTTGATATGAATAATTAAAAATCCCACTCAATATCTATGCTCAAGGTAATACGCTACAAGAGAATTAGGAGATCAATCATATACCTGTACGGTAGGGAAAAAAAACGAGTGTAAAATACAGTATGAGACTTGGTTTGAAGTCATTTATCAATTTTGTTTTCTCCACAATGGCAAGACGTTATCTTGAACTGCCATCACCTGTAGGAATAGATGTGGTTATTAGGAAATTGCAGTTAACTGCTTTATAATCTGTTATGTACATTGAGTTGTATAGTGTTTCTGTGGTTAGTGTAAATGATATCATGCAATGTTTTATTTTAGATTCACTGTTTATTTGGCTGTATTAACTTGTGGTCATTTTCTAGTACCTTTCTGACCTTCTTTTGAGCCACTGTCATTGGCAAAGCTATTATTAAATGCATATTCAGGTAAAGACAGGGCAAACATTATTATAACAATTATAATTGGAAGTGATTGTTTTTTTTTTTTTTTTCCTTTTTAGCAATTGTTTGTCATCATTACTTTCAGTAAAAATCATGTGGAGTGGGCTGTAGACTTAATAGGGTCAGTAAAACTCAGTATACTATAGTAATTTATTCAGGATATCTTCACTTTAGTCTCATACCCTATATGGACCATATCTATGTAAACCTTTTAGTGAATACTTAGAAGCTCAAAAATAAAACCTTCACAAAAAAACCTGGCACAGAATCTACGCAGGTACAGGAATAACTTGTCCATATTAATGTGATTACTGTCTCTCTCTTTTTAAAGCACAAGTCTACTACCATTCATATTTGGTGAAGTTCTCTTAGCCGTGGTAGCATACTTTGTTTAGCTCTATTATCAATTCAATGGCACAGGCATATTCTAAGAGAGAACATGAAAAGATGCTTCATTGGTTATTGATTGTCCTTGTAGACCAATCACAGGACAATATAGTCCATGAACACAAATACTCTATGACATAATAATGATATAATATAAACATAAGAATGATAGTTTTAATTATTACATGATAAAATTTTATAAAATCTGTTGTTAGCATTTTTTCTTGTTAGTCTCCTACCTCTTCCACTTCTACATACTCTATTTTTCATCTTGGTCTTCTTCAACTATTACCATTGGTTCTGAGCTATTGGTATATACAGTGAGTGATATAATATAGGTGATTTTATTAAAGTCATCTCTTTACTACAACATGACTTTAAATATTTCTTAATTAATTACTATGATTGAACATGAACACAAAATGTATTCTAACAATTAATTGGTATATTAAGAGTAGAATGATTTATCTTTGTAAATAATTAAATAAATTAAGAATTATTACACTAATTAATATATTTTCATGTGATGATTACTGTCTTTTTGTGATGTCACATCTAGTTATAGTTTCTGGTAGTTCCTCCCCTCTCTTACTTCACTCATGATGATCTGATAATAGGGTCAGAGGACTGTTTTGATGAATGATGATGATGATGTAATATTGTCTCTGAGAACAACTTGTTCTGCCTATGATACCAGTGAAGAATGCATAGATAAATCCTTGATCCATTCACTCTTCATCTGTCCATTCCTAATAGAACAAAATGGATCCATACTAACAGCCCACACACACCACATGCACCTTCAGGATAGTTAGTTGTTGTTCAGCGGCTCTTTGTATTTTCTAAAATATACTTTTCTTCTCTTTTAAGTCCTTCTTTACTTTCTCTGCTGTCATACCTGTTTAGTTGGAGGTAACAGAAAAGTGATTGGCGTCTACATGCCCAGGCATTTGTCTCCATCACAGCAAGGAATTCACATCAAAATTTACTGAACAGTACAAAGAATTCAAAGAAGGTCGGATTCCTGATAAAGACAATTTTGAGATCATATTTGTTAGTTCAGAATAAACACAACTTTGAGTTTAGGGCGTCATTTCAAGACTATGCCTTGGGCTGCACTACCTTTTCTGGAATGTGGAAAAAAAGTATGCATCAGAAAATATATTTAATATTATTTTTGGTTATAATTGCAGCTGGTGTTTGATTTGTTAAGTGAGAACTCTAACAATTATGATTGTAACAGTATAATTTTAATAAACTAGATTTCTTTTTAATAATTATTATATTAACAGGTTCATGAATAGGATGCATATCATGCAGTGTAATACATTGATTGTGTGTAGTACCTACTTCATTTCTCTTAGGTTTATATCAATTATTTCTTAGTACATTTACTAAATAATTTATTTTCATTCACATCTCAAATGTGAAATAACTTTACTTCTGTTTTTTTTTCTTGTCATTTTTAGACTATAAATTAGCAAAGAATTTAATGTATCTGGTTTTTCCAGCACTTGTCATTAATTAATGAGTTAACTGTGAACTGTTTACAATGATAGACATTTGTATAGTCACAGATGTCAATGTAGAAGGCTTCACATGGTTGATGGACACTTCGTCAAAGTAGACAGCACTGTAGTATCCATATGATGACATAATGGATTTTTATTTTATAATATTAAATAATTCAGGTGCTATTTCACATCTTTACACTCACTTATTTTAGCATATTGAGGTTCAGTGCTTCATGTGTTATATATTGATAGTAATTAGAAATATTATTAATCTATAGATACTTTTACTGTCAGTACACTTTTAATTACTTTAGTACTTGGCTAATTGTTTCTGCTTCATGTAAACAAATTATTATGCATTATATTGACATAATAATAACAGAAGAATAATTGTTTAATTATGTACCTTATAAAATCTTACAAAGCTCAATTGTTAGCACTTTTCTTTGTTAGTCTCCTTCCTTTTCTTCCTCCTCCACTTCTACATACTCTATTTTCCTTCTTCTCTTCTTCAACTATTACCCATTGACTCTGAGCTATTTGGTATAGTGAGTGATATAATAATAGGTGATGATGGTATTAATTAAAGTAGTCATAACTATTTACTACAACATGACTTTAATTTATACTTAATTAATGTACTATGATTGAATATGAACACAAATATATTTCTAAAACAATTAATTGGTATATTAAGAGGTGGAGCTAGGAAGGATTGATCTTCTTAAATCATTAATAAATTAATAATTATTACAATATTTAATATTGTTTTCATGTGACAATCACCATATTGTTTGTTGATGTCATATCTAGTTCTAGTTCTGGTAGTTCTTCTTCTCTTACTTCACTCAATGATGGTCTAAATGATAGGGTCAGGAGATTGTTGATGAGATGACAATGACCTTGACTTTAATGATGTAATATTTGTCTCTTGAGAACACTTGTTCCACCTATGATACCAGTGAAAAATGGATAAATAAAACCTTGATCCATTCACTCATTCATTTGTCCATCCTAATACACTAGATATAGTAACAAAAAGTCTGTATTCATGCAGATATAAGCAAGTATTATAATGGACGTATAGAACAAATGGATCCATACTAAACAGCCACTCCTTTTTTTGCACATGTCTAACTTGAGGATAGTGAGTTGTTGGTCAGTTGGTTCTTTTGTATTTCTAAAAGATATTTTCTTCTCTTTTAAGTGCTTCTTTAACTTTCTCTGTTGTCATACTTGTTAATAACAGATAGCCTGTACCACTTATAGTTTTTAAAACACATTCCTGAGATGAAGAAGTGAATAAAAATTGTACTTGTATTATTAGTTATATTGTTGCTCCCCAACTTCTTCTCAAACATCACAGTGACAATTCTTTATAGCCTGACCAGAAGAAATGCTAAAGGTGGGACTGCTCAGCCTACTTTGCGTGACTTATTCAGCGATTACATGCTCAAAGGTGATATGTTGGAGCACATTGACGTTGATAAACTCTGAGGTGATGGAATAGTGATTGGCATGTACATGTCCAGGCACTGGTGACATAGCTACCACTATATTCAGTATCAGAGATTCCTAAAAAGATATTAAGAAAATGACAAGTCCAGTAAATTGACATTAGTCCATCTATCTTGTCTGATGAATAATTCGTCATTTCCTTTCTTCAACTATTCCACAATCACTTACTCAATTCATCCATTAAATTCTCCATTTATCCATCCATTCATCACTCCATTATCTCTCTTTCTTACCTTCAATCAATCCATACAACTATAGCCATTCACTTATTTCTCAATACAAGTCAGTACAGACTCATCACCATATGAACTAGATCCTCCATTACCCATTGTATAGTTACATCCACTAATGTCGTCCGCTTTCAATAGAACCAAACAATATTTGTTATTACTTCTCTTTCATATACAGAATAGTCAGAGGGCTGTCCAATATATTGACCCCAAAGAACTCAATAACTGCCTATAAAAGAGTTATATATTATATATAGTACTTATGAGAACATTAATGTTCATATGAACCAAAAACTGATCTACAATATTAGTCAATGATTTTGTGTTCCCACTAAAGAAGGTGTACATAATATTGATGACAGCATAAATTCATTCACATATACATACATGCTGTGCCCATGGTTGGAAAAAGCCATCATTGTCATAAAAAACTAGGGAAAATTCACTCCCATTCAGCCAAATCTAGAACTTGTCTCAATTAAGAACTTATCCTATTGAAGATTAAGGCATGTATATTTTTTAAGGTATAGTCATAAAAATATCATCAGAGTATGGATTACGTGTATACTTGATGTCGATGAGAGAACATGTGGTTTTAAAGTCACTACACAGTACATTAGCTAGTGAACAATAATGTGTCTTCCTATCAAATACAAAAAAAATACAGTATACACAAAATCTGTTGACAATCAAGCAATGGTGGTACAGTATCTGATAAAGAGACCAGCACAAGCTGGAGTGACTAAAGAAAGGTTACAATCATAATTTTGAATGCAATACATTTATTTAAAATTCAGAATTTAAAGGGAGGGGCAAAGTTAGGACCATTGATTAGCTAATTATTAATAGTAAGAGATAGATGAAGTTTGTTCAGATTAAATGTCCCTATACATTGAGCTAGACCCTCCCCTTTGCTCATACATGAGAAGGGTCAAGAATGAAACTGCTTCATTTACTTCATAATGCAAAGTATCAGAGAACTAATAACAAAGTTTACTTTCCTGCCACCCACACATAGAATCTGTGTAGTGAAATCTGATTGTCAACTTAAATTTAATCAGTTATGATCTTTTGCTAGAACTTCTCATGCACCAGCCAAGAGAGAGTATAGCTAAATAGACTAGATACTCTCTCTCTCTTTATATAATACATTTCTTTCACTTCGAGTACAAGTGACATAGATGGCAGAATTTTGAGCAGTGAATGAGCTGTTATAGTACTATTTGTAGTAGTACTGATATTATACAATGGTAGAAGAGAATAGTTAGATGGACAATTAATGGAGTCAATAACAGGACCATTATTAGATCTATATGTTTATAATAGGATGATCCATCTAGAAAAAGGAACAAAGAAGATAATTAATTTAACATACAATGTAAGAGCAACAATAATATTATAAGATTATATAATATAGATGACTTATAAAATAAATATAATTATATATAATATAATTATGTTTGTGGATGTACCAATCAAAGTTAAAATGTATTTGTTTAATAATAAATAATTAAATAATACTAACTAATTTATTTAATGCTACAGAGTAATGAACATTATATCGATACAAATATTTAACCTCACCAAGAAACTCATAAATTGAATGTACTCTATACACAGAGGGAATTTAAGTTACACATAGATAATTATGATACAATATAAAGTATACATTATATAGTACTACATATATTTTAAATATATATTATAAGTCTATAAACTGCAGTATACAAAGAATATGATGTCTGGTTCTTACTGTAACATTCAGATAGCATTTACTACAGCAGTAGCATTGAAATTGGCATCACTAAGACCACAGACATCATCATATTCATTGTTATAACAGACTTGGAGATAACCTTAATTCTTTGGACACGTCCACTATTATCAATATAGGAGCTGGTATAATTGGAATAAAGTCTGACATCTCCATATATAACAGATGGGAACAGGTGTGACTATAAGAATAATAAATATGACATAAAATAAATAGGTTTATTGCTATTTGCTATATTTTGTTTGATTGCATGCAAACACACAGACACATATTCTCTGTCTCTCTCTCTCTATCTCTCTCTCTGTCTCTCTGTCTCTCTCTCTCTCTGTCTGTCTGGTCTCTGTCTCTCTGTCTGTCTCTCTCTCTCTGTCCTCTCTCTCTCTGTCTCTCTCTATCTCTGTCTCTGTCTCTCTCTCTCTCTTTGTCCTCTTTGTCTTCTCTCTCTCTCTCTCTCTCTCTCTCTGTCTCTCTCTATCTTTTACCTCGTTCACATTCAATGTAGAGGGTAGCATTATGATACTACAGAGACTATCAGTAGTTTGTTAATAGAACAATGAGAGCATGAGTTAACATTCATTTTTGATAATTAATTGCATCATATTAGGAATTTATTTTGTGATAACAAAAAAGAATAGCGAGCATAGCCGCTGGAAGAGAAAAGAGAAATTATAAAATCTATTTTGTAACTAAGTTATATATCCAAAGCTTACAAGTTATACTTATACAAAGTACAGAAAGATCTGCAGTGTTTGTTAAAATTTAATAATTGAGTTGGACTAACAATAAACCCTCATCCAATTTAACCCTTTCACGGGCGTTGCGCAATTTTGCGCAGGCGAATGTAAATTATTGAGTGGCGGTAGCGCAATTTTGCGCAGCAGCCATCACCAGGACACCTGGCTTTTTTTGTAAAGCAACACGCGTAAAGGCAATTGTAAATACTCGTTTGCAAAGCTAAAGACACGGCTAAGCATCATGGCTTCGAGAGGCAGAAACTTCATACAGTTGCCTTCTGACCCAGACCTCCTTTTACAGTGCATTGATGGTGCTGAAAGCGATGATTCAGACAGTGATTTTGATGGCTATATTGACGAAGAAGAAGCATTGACAGTACAAAGCTGTCAGAAGCCAACCTTCTTTCCAAAGGAAGCAGCTTCCTACCTCCACCTACACCCCACGGGCAAGATGATTGTACACACATATAAATGTAGGTGAAGTCTGTTCTGATTACACAACAGATGGAATTTTGTGTTTGAAGTGGTCTGACAAGCGAGTGTACACATGTTGTCAATCTTCCATGATGACAATATGATAGATAATAGGAGGAGAACCAGAGCAGTAGATGGAGGAGTTGAGGTGGTACAGAAACCAAAAGTAATTGAAGACTACAACACTCATATGGGTGGAGTTGACAAGTGCGATCAACTTGTACTATATATGGATATGCACCACAGTCATGCAAGTGGTGAAGAAAGTATTTTTTCCTTACTTGACGTATCCATCGTCAACGCCAATTTTGTACAATATGGTTGCTGAAAAGCCTTTACCACAGCTTGGATTTCCGATTGTCATTGGTAGCCGGGCTACTAGATGGTCACAAACGACCAGTTGACAGAAGGCACATTGCCCCAACAACAATACTTCCAATGAGATTGAGCGAACACCAATTTCCAGAACCTGTTCCAAAAGATACACCTTAATGGAGGACCCCCCCAGTGTGAAGTATGTAAGGCAAAGGAAAAAAACATCAGAAAACACAGTACCAATGTAACATTTGTAAACTCCTTAATAATGAGTATCCAGGAATCAATATATCCTCTATCATTTGATACTCGTAATGCCCATACATAACAATCACTTTTGTTCATATACAACAGTTTGTATTTGGGAACTAGATATGTTAACAACAATTATATTATATTATATTATATTATACTATATCACACTATATTATGAGACTAGCCCAGGAAGATGTACATCTACAGTCATTACCACTCAGTGATCATTTTTTCCCTAACATGATTTAATTATACTATCCTACTTTACATAATCCTCTACTGTATCATATATTATTGTAGTCTATATTGTAAGATTTTGTATTAACATTAGTTTACTATTAGTTGGATTATTTTTAATTTTTAATTTTTGGGTGTCACAAAAATATTATTAAAATTGGAAATAAAAAAGTAACACACAAAATATTGTAACATGTACTCATAGTCACATGTAACCATGTTACACATATCCATGGTTACATATATCCATAGTCTTACATAACAAATGATCACACAATAATTATATTATAATATTTTCATACTCAGCAGTACATGTCCTACTAGGTTGTACTGTTATATATGATAGATTACTTTCTAACTCCACTCTACTACTTCTCATTTTCACTATATGGACTACAACGGAACTATAACATATGACATTTGATACAGCTATATAAATTACCTTCTTCATATGCTAGATTATGTATAATAGCTTGTTGATCAACTAGAGAACAATATTGTTATGTAATTGATTGTGTTATTTCTTTCTTACCTCCAACTTCATATTGTTGTCTCTTCTTCCAATATACAGTAATACTAGTAGCTATCACTATTATAGTATAACAATTATTACTACAATACTGACTGTACACCTAGTAATAGTAATGAGAATGAACATAGACTGATTGGTAGCTGTAAAAAAGTAGTTTATAATAATAATACCTAATACAACATTAAGTACATACATGATATCTTAACAGTAGATGATAATACTTAACTGATGTCATATAACTATTTGTCTCTACTCTTAATAAAGTACCTAATAATAATATATATCGTTATTATAAAATAATATAGAGGTCTTAATGATGACAATAGTGATCTCATTATTTAATGTTGTATCTAGTAAATAATAATATAACAATATAATATAGTTAGTATATAGTACTTAATGATATTACTAACAGTCTTAGTAGGAGATGGTAGTAGTAAGATATACTCCAGTACTTGAGGGTATATAACAGATGGGTTAGTTTATAATAGTACCATCTACTATATCATGAACTGTCACAGTATAGTTACCCACTAACTGGTAGAGTTATATATTGGTAACTCTCCTCTCCTCTGTACTGGATTTAGTTATATCAATAGACTTTACAGTTCCTTTAGAAGACTCATTAAATATCACATGACATCCATCAGCAGTAGATCTCTCAGCAAACCTACACTCTACAACAACTGATCCATTATCAGAGTAGTATTGTTGAGTGAGTTTCTGGACATGGTAGATTTCTATATACATGGAATATGGATAACTGGAATATAGAAGATATATAAATTTTAATAACTTACAAAATATCACATGATCTTCATTCTTTGTGTTATTAAATAAATCCATAATATATGTAGTAATGTATAATTGAGAGAAGGATGTATCCAGTTATATTATAATATATTGTTGTTTCACAGTAACATTCTTAATATAAACATGATGATAGGTTGTTGTCTCATTGTTTAACATTATCCTTTGTTATACCATATATGATAACTATTACATAGGTGAGGGAAACCTTTGATCTAGAAAAAAATCAATTAAAACTATTTGTAGTATATTTATATATAATGCAGTCCTTACATTGGTAGTAAATTGTACTTGTACTTATAGAACTGTTTCCAGAGATATTAAACTTCACAATATGGTTAAGTATTTCAATAGTATAATCTGATAATGTAGTATATATTATAATAATAGTATAATTAATATTATCTTACTTTCAGTACTTTGTTTAGAAATAGTTGTAGCTAATGAACTTATTGTACAATAAATGCTAAACACTGACATTATAAGAATTACAGTCAACAGTGAGTTTACTAGGTAACTGATAGAATTGTATCAGTTGTATTAACATCTGCTATTACAGAGCCATCTTTACTCTTAACAATAACATGATATATTGCATCATTCCTTGTGGAATATCATTAGAGTAAAATGATGGAGAGACCATGTTATGCAAGGATTGTTAGTAAAGTTCAAATTGAGATCCTCAACAAATGAAATACCTAAATTATGACACATTATTTAATTAAGTTATCTTTTATTTCTTACATAATGAGTTAGACTATTATTACTAGATATTGTACAAGTGATGTACATCTAATTATATTCTATTTAGACACAAACAACATTGTATTATTAGGTATATGACTTTAATTGATCTCTCAATGGCAAACATCAGTAAATTCTTCATTTTGCTTTATAAATAAAATATAAACATTTTTGCTTTATTGTATTTACTATTAATATATTACATTGTGTGAGTGAATGGTTGATTTATTGTCTCTATATGATTAATGTTTTGTAGATAATTATTTATTTTACCTTACACTGTTTACTAAATAACTCTATTCTGCTTAAAACTATAAACATTAAAGTAATCACAGTACACTCAACGTTTACTCCATTATTAATTTATAGTTAGCCATTTGAATTAATCTATGAGGATAACTAAGTATATTACAACTGTTGAACATTTAAAGGCAGATAAGGTAAAATCTGTAGTTATTATCTTGTGCGCATTTGTAATTAATTAATATATTTGTTTTACCTTTAACTGTCAAAGCAGCTCCTGTTTGATACAAAATCAAAGTTTTGGCCAAACACAGTACATACAACACTTATTCCATCATTAATAGGTAATGCTCTTATAGTTAGTACTGATGACCACACATTAACTGATATATTGTTAGTATTTACTGATATCTCTCTTGTCTTGATTACTGGGATCAGTGAGTGAAGTACCCTGCACTGTCCATAACCATAGGCGTATTTAGACCTGGGCCAGCACTGGCTTTGCCCGGGTAAACTTGGCCAGACCAAAATTAATTACATTTTTCAAAAATAAATTTATTGCTTTTATTTACACAAAAAGATTAACCACTAACACATGCCATGTATGACTTCACATTTAACAATTAGCACCTGTTTTATGAACTTGATCTGAGTCAGACTGAGTGCCAATATGAAAAGACTGTTATAGACTTGGCCTCTAGTAATAGTAGCAGCAGTGGTGGTAGGCTGGTCCATTAAAAAAATTATACAATGTTCCAGAGAGTGAGGAAGATGACAGTGGAAATGACAGCAATGAAGAAATTGACAGAGAAATTAGAGGATTAAATGATCAAAATAGTTAGCTGTAAATTTAATACACAAAGTCATTTGAAATTATTCTTTCTACTTTTCTTGTACTGTACAGATACAGATGGTGATGGTGTTGATCTACAGACTCATAGGGGTTTAGGTAATGATATATCCAAAATACCAGAAGTTAACGTACATGTACATGTTGGTGACATAGCATCAAGCTCAAGCTAGCGAGAGTATATGGTCCTGCAGACATAGCTAAAGAATAAATCCAAGAAAAGCCTCTCAACCAGTCAGCATTGGGGGATTTTCCACTTTCTGGTTTTAGTCAATTGTTTAAACCTAATGGTACCAGACAAGTGTTCCATGGCTTGAATATTCAAAAACCTTGGATGCTGCTTTTTGTTTCCCATGTAGGTTTTTTCTGGTATAGCAATCAGATTATGCGCTTCCCTCAAACGGGTTCAGGGACAGGAACTACCTTGTTTTTGGTTGAGTAAAAGTTTAAAATTGTTAATAACTATTAATAACTACTAATTAAATAATGATAATAATTAAGGACCCCTAGTACTTTTAGAGACCTAGATACGCCTATGTCCTAACATATATCTCCTGTACCCTCACAGTAAAGTTAGCCAGTGTATAAAGTGTAGCAGACACTGATAAGGGAGCTACTGTGAATCACAGCTAAAGCATAACTATATTAATATAATATAGACAAGATCATATAACTTACCAGCTTCATTTATAAACCAAGTGTAATGATACTTATCATAAGAATATTTTCTCACGATGATTCCACCTATCACCATTTTACTGATAATATCTGTATTTACAGTATATTCTAATATCTATCAGATATAGTCATTGATAATATAGTATCTATGATATATAGTACATACAATATATATATATTAGTATAGTACATATCTACTCACTACTATTATCTATTATCACAACTGAAGCTTTCTAATTTGTCTCATATCAGTTTATATAAGGTATTTGTTACTAATGATTATTTGAAATTCAATAACAACAATATTTTACAAGAGAGTTAGTCCACTGGTCTTGGTATATCAGTTCTATTATGACCAATGCAATATATACTCTATAACTACTGATAACATATTGAACTTGACCCACTTAATGTTACTAATCCTCTACATAATGACTTCCATAATGACAATATTGAGAGTTAACTAATGATCATTACATATATCAATTAATATAACTAAAATTATACTAAAATTTTGACAC
>NW_024534886.1:0-8233 GCF_016097555.1 Gigantopelta aegis
AAGATGCTTGAGACGTTCAAACAGAGGTAGTCACTGGTTTTGGATGATGGAACGTTATTCGTAATACACATTGTGAACGTGCACAACGTGCAATGCAACCTAGGAACACAATAAAATATAGATTTTTAATAAACCACGTGGTACTGATAGCAAATGACACAATAAAATAGTTATAAAACCAAATAATTGTGTCTCCCCAGACTTTGTTTCGCTTGAAACTGCGGGACATAACAAATGACACAATAAAACATTCACTATACAGTCTTCTTTCACGTTTTCAAAGGACAGGAAGCAACAAATTGCACATTAAAACAGAAACTAAGGCAGAAACCTGTTTCTCCCAAGCCTTGTTATGTTTTCACGGTTTAGAAGCATTGAATTGTACATCTCTTTAACCCAGTTCCCTGTTTCTACCCAGCCTTACTTTTAAAGGGTCGAGAATTGTAACAAATTCCAAAATAAAACAGTGATTAACCCTACTCCATGTCTGTCCTTAGCCTTAGTTCGTTTTAAGTGTACAAATTATGCACAAAAAGTATGATTTTTGGTGAGGTTTATATAGATAAGAGGGACTTAAAGAACATAAAGAAAAAAAAGTGGGGTTTTTTCTTTTGTCTTTTTTTATAACTTTTTTTTTTCTTTTTGTTTGCGGGGGGGGGGGGGGTCGGAGGGGGGTATTCTATCCACTACTCCTACCTTCATTCTGACCTTCCTATTCACATTACATATGGGACATCCACATTACAAACAATTGTTTAAATATAACTTACCTTTCACTGGATTCGAACCAGCAGCCTCCAGCTCGATCTTTGCATCGTTTGTACCAATTGCTCAACCGACTGCGCTACAGCGAGAAGATGCTTGAGACGTTCAAACAGAGGTAGTCACTGGTTTTGGATGATGGAACGTTATTCGTAATACACATTGTGAACGTGCACAACGTGCAATGCAACCTAGGAACACAATAAAATATAGATTTTTAATAAACCACGTGGTACTGATAGCAAATTACACAATAAAATAGTTATAAAACCAAATAATTGTGTCTCCCCAGACTTTGTTTCGCTTGAAACGGCGGGACATAACAAATGACACAATAAAACATTCACTATACGGTCTTCTTTCACGTTTTCAAAGGACAGGAAGCAACAAATTGCACATTAAAACAGAAACTAAGGCAGAAACCTGTTTCTCCCAAGCCTTGTTATGTTTTCACGGTTTAGAAGCATTGAATTGTACATCTCTTTAACCCAGTTCCCTGTTTCTACCCAGCCTTACTTTTAAAGGGTCGAGAATTGTAACAAATTCCAAAATAAAACAGTGATTAACCCTACTCCATGTCTGTCCTTAGCCTTAGTTCGTTTTAAGTGTACAAATTATGCACAAAAAGTATGATTTTTGGTGAGGTTTATATAGATAAGAGGGACTTAAAGAACATAAAGAAAAAAAAGTGGGGTTTTTTCTTTTGTCTTTTTTTATAACTTTTTTTTTTTTTTTGGGGGGGGGGGGGGTCGGAGGGGGGTATTCTATCCACTACTCCTACCTTCATTCTGACCTTCCTATTCACATTACATATGGGACATCCACATTACAAACAATTGTTTAAATATAACTTACCTTTCACTGGATTCGAACCAGCAGCCTCCAGCTCGATCTTTGCATCGTTTGTACCAATTGCTCAACCGACTGCGCTACAGCGAGAAGATGCTTGAGACGTTCAAACAGAGGTAGTCACTGGTTTTGGATGATGGAACGTTATTCGTAATACACATTGTGAACGTGCACAACGTGCAATGCAACCTAGGAACACAATAAAATATAGATTTTTAATAAACCACGTGGTACTGATAGCAAATTACACAATAAAATAGTTATAAAACCAAATAATTGTGTCTCCCCAGACTTTGTTTCGCTTGAAACGGCGGGACATAACAAATGACACAATAAAACATTCACTATACGGTCTTCTTTCACGTTTTCAAAGGACAGGAAGCAACAAATTGCACATTAAAACAGAAACTAAGGCAGAAACCTGTTTCTCCCAAGCCTTGTTATGTTTTCACGGTTTAGAAGCATTGAATTGTACATCTCTTTAACCCAGTTCCCTGTTTCTACCCAGCCTTACTTTTAAAGGGTCGAGAATTGTAACAAATTCCAAAATAAAACAGTGATTAACCCTACTCCATGTCTGTCCTTAGCCTTAGTTCGTTTTAAGTGTACAAATTATGCACAAAAAGTATGATTTTTGGTGAGGTTTATATAGATAAGAGGGACTTAAAGAACATAAAGAAAAAAAAGTGGGGTTTTTTCTTTTGTCTTTTTTTATAACTTTTTTTTTTTTTTTTTTTTGGGGGGGGGGGGGGGGGTCGGAGGGGGGTATTCTATCCACTACTCCTACCTTCATTCTGACCTTCCTATTCACATTACATATGGGACATCCACATTACAAACAATTGTTTAAATATAACTTACCTTTCACTGGATTCGAACCAGCAGCCTCCAGCTCGATCTTTGCATCGTTTGTACCAATTGCTCAACCGACTGCGCTACAGCGAGAAGATGCTTGAGACGTTCAAACAGAGGTAGTCACTGGTTTTGGATGATGGAACGTTATTCGTAATACACATTGTGAACGTGCACAACGTGCAATGCAACCTAGGAACACAATAAAATATAGATTTTTAATAAACCACGTGGTACTGATAGCAAATTACACAATAAAATAGTTATAAAACCAAATAATTGTGTCTCCCCAGACTTTGTTTCGCTTGAAACGGCGGGACATAACAAATGACACAATAAAACATTCACTATACGGTCTTCTTTCACGTTTTCAAAGGACAGGAAGCAACAAATTGCACATTAAAACAGAAACTAAGGCAGAAACCTGTTTCTCCCAAGCCTTGTTATGTTTTCACGGTTTAGAAGCATTGAATTGTACATCTCTTTAACCCAGTTCCCTCTTTCTACCCAGCCTTACTTTTAAAGGGTAGAGAATTGTAACAAATTCCAAAATAAAACAGTGATTAACCCTACTCCATGTCTGTCCTTAGCCTTAGTTCGTTTCAAGTGTACAAATTATGCACAAAAAGAATGATTTTTGGTGAGGTTTATATAGATAAGAGGGACTTAAAGAACATAAAGAAAAAAAGTGGGGTTTTTTCTTAAGTCTTTTTTTATAATTTTTTTTTTTTTTTTGGGGGGGGTGGGTGGGTCGGAGGAGGGTATTCTATCCACTACTCCTACCTTCATTCTGACCTTCCTATTCACATTACATATGGGACATCCACATTACAAACAATTGTTTAAATATAACTTACCTTTCACTGGATTCGAACCAGCAGCCTCCAGCTCGATCTTTGCATCGTTTGTACCAATCGCGCAACTGACTGCGCTACAGCGAGAAGATGCTTGAGACGTTCAAACAGAGGTAGTCACTGGTTTTGGATGATGGAACGTTATACGTAATACACATTGTGAACGTGCACAACGTGCAATGCAACCTAGGAACACAATAAAATATAGATTTTTAATAAACCACGTGGTACTGATAGCAAATTACACAATAAAATAGTTATAAAACCAAATAATTGTGTCTCCCCAGACTTTGTTTCGCTTGAAACGGCGGGACATAACAAATGACACAATAAAACATTCACTATACGGTCTTCTTTCACGTTTTCAAAGGACAGGAAGCAACAAATTGCACATTAAAACAGAAACTAAGGCAGAAACCTGTTTCTCCCAAGCCTTGTTATGTTTTCACGGTTTAGAAGCATTGAATTGTACATCTCTTTAACCCAGTTCCCTCTTTCTACCCAGCCTTACTTTTAAAGGGTCGAGAATTGTAACAAATTCCAAAATAAAACAGTGATTAACCCTACTCCATGTCTGTCCTTAGCCTTAGTTCGTTTTAAGTGTACAAATTATGCACAAAAAGTATGATTTTTGGTGAGGTTTATATAGATAAGAGGGACTTAAAGAACATAAAGAAAAAAAAGTGGGGTTTTTTCTTTTGTCTTTTTTTATAACTTTTTTTTTTTTTTTTTTGTTTGGGGGGGGGGGGTCGGAGGGGGGTATTCTATCCACTACTCCTACCTTCATTCTGACCTTCCTATTCACATTACATATGGGACATCCACATTACAAACAATTGTTTAAATATAACTTACCTTTCACTGGATTCGAACCAGCAGCCTCCAGCTCGATCTTTGCATCGTTTGTACCAATTGCTCAACCGACTGCGCTACAGCGAGAAGATGCTTGAGACGTTCAAACAGAGGTAGTCACTGGTTTTGGATGATGGAACGTTATTCGTAATACACATTGTGAACGTGCACAACGTGCAATGCAACCTAGGAACACAATAAAATATAGATTTTTAATAAACCACGTGGTACTGATAGCAAATTACACAATAAAATAGTTATAAAACCAAATAATTGTGTCTCCCCAGACTTTGTTTCGCTTGAAACGGCGGGACATAACAAATGACACAATAAAACATTCACTATACGGTCTTCTTTCACGTTTTCAAAGGACAGGAAGCAACAAATTGCACATTAAAACAGAAACTAAGGCAGAAACCTGTTTCTCCCAAGCCTTGTTATGTTTTCACGGTTTAGAAGCATTGAATTGTACATCTCTTTAACCCAGTTCCCTGTTTCTACCCAGCCTTACTTTTAAAGGGTCGAGAATTGTAACAAATTCCAAAATAAAACAGTGATTAACCCTACTCCATGTCTGTCCTTAGCCTTAGTTCGTTTTAAGTGTACAAATTATGCACAAAAAGTATGATTTTTGGTGAGGTTTATATAGATAAGAGGGACTTAAAGAACATAAAGAAAAAAAAGTGGGGTTTTTTCTTTTGTCTTTTTTTATAACTTTTTTTTTTTTTTTTTGGGGGGGGGGGGGGGTCGGAGGGGGGTATTCTATCCACTACTCCTACCTTCATTCTGACCTTCCTATTCACATTACATATGGGACATCCACATTACAAACAATTGTTTAAATATAACTTACCTTTCACTGGATTCGAACCAGCAGCCTCCAGCTCGATCTTTGCATCGTTTGTACCAATTGCTCAACCGACTGCGCTACAGCGAGAAGATGCTTGAGACGTTCAAACAGAGGTAGTCACTGGTTTTGGATGATGGAACGTTATTCGTAATACACATTGTGAACGTGCACAACGTGCAATGCAACCTAGGAACACAATAAAATATAGATTTTTAATAAACCACGTGGTACTGATAGCAAATTACACAATAAAATAGTTATAAAACCAAATAATTGTGTCTCCCCAGACTTTGTTTCGCTTGAAACGGCGGGACATAACAAATGACACAATAAAACATTCACTATACGGTCTTCTTTCACGTTTTCAAAGGACAGGAAGCAACAAATTGCACATTAAAACAGAAACTAAGGCAGAAACCTGTTTCTCCCAAGCCTTGTTATGTTTTCACGGTTTAGAAGCATTGAATTGTACATCTCTTTAACCCAGTTCCCTGTTTCTACCCAGCCTTACTTTTAAAGGGTCGAGAATTGTAACAAATTCCAAAATAAAACAGTGATTAACCCTACTCCATGTCTGTCCTTAGCCTTAGTTCGTTTTAAGTGTACAAATTATGCACAAAAAGTATGATTTTTGGTGAGGTTTATATAGATAAGAGGGACTTAAAGAACATAAAGAAAAAAAAGTGGGGTTTTTTCTTTTGTCTTTTTTTATAACTTTTTTTTTTTTTTTTTGGGGGGGGGGGGGGTCGGAGGGGGGTATTCTATCCACTACTCCTACCTTCATTCTGACCTTCCTATTCACATTACATATGGGACATCCACATTACAAACAATTGTTTAAATATAACTTACCTTTCACTGGATTCGAACCAGCAGCCTCCAGCTCGATCTTTGCATCGTTTGTACCAATTGCTCAACCGACTGCGCTACAGCGAGAAGATGCTTGAGACGTTCAAACAGAGGTAGTCACTGGTTTTGGATGATGGAACGTTATTCGTAATACACATTGTGAACGTGCACAACGTGCAATGCAACCTAGGAACACAATAAAATATAGATTTTTAATAAACCACGTGGTACTGATAGCAAATTACACAATAAAATAGTTATAAAACCAAATAATTGTGTCTCCCCAGACTTTGTTTCGCTTGAAACGGCGGGACATAACAAATGACACAATAAAACATTCACTATACGGTCTTCTTTCACGTTTTCAAAGGACAGGAAGCAACAAATTGCACATTAAAACAGAAACTAAGGCAGAAACCTGTTTCTCCCAAGCCTTGTTATGTTTTCACGGTTTAGAAGCATTGAATTGTACATCTCTTTAACCCAGTTCCCTGTTTCTACCCAGCCTTACTTTTAAAGGGTCGAGAATTGTAACAAATTCCAAAATAAAACAGTGATTAACCCTACTCCATGTCTGTCCTTAGCCTTAGTTCGTTTTAAGTGTACAAATTATGCACAAAAAGTATGATTTTTGGTGAGGTTTATATAGATAAGAGGGACTTAAAGAACATAAAGAAAAAAAAGTGGGGTTTTTTCTTTTGTCTTTTTTTATAACTTTTTTTTTTTTTTTTTTTGGGGGGGGGGGGGGTCGGAGGGGGTATTCTATCCACTACTCCTACCTTCATTCTGACCTTCCTATTCACATTACATATGGGACATCCACATTACAAACAATTGTTTAAATATAACTTACCTTTCACTGGATTCGAACCAGCAGCCTCCAGCTCGATCTTTGCATCGTTTGTACCAATTGCTCAACCGACTGCGCTACAGCGAGAAGATGCTTGAGACGTTCAAACAGAGGTAGTCACTGGTTTTGGATGATGGAACGTTATTCGTAATACACATTGTGAACGTGCACAACGTGCAATGCAACCTAGGAACACAATAAAATATAGATTTTTAATAAACCACGTGGTACTGATAGCAAATTACACAATAAAATAGTTATAAAACCAAATAATTGTGTCTCCCCAGACTTTGTTTCGCTTGAAACGGCGGGACATAACAAATGACACAATAAAACATTCACTATACGGTCTTCTTTCACGTTTTCAAAGGACAGGAAGCAACAAATTGCACATTAAAACAGAAACTAAGGCAGAAACCTGTTTCTCCCAAGCCTTGTTATGTTTTCACGGTTTAGAAGCATTGAATTGTACATCTCTTTAACCCAGTTCCCTGTTTCTACCCAGCCTTACTTTTAAAGGGTCGAGAATTGTAACAAATTCCAAAATAAAACAGTGATTAACCCTACTCCATGTCTGTCCTTAGCCTTAGTTCGTTTTAAGTGTACAAATTATGCACAAAAAGTATGATTTTTGGTGAGGTTTATATAGATAAGAGGGACTTAAAGAACATAAAGAAAAAAAAGTGGGGTTTTTTCTTTTGTCTTTTTTTATAACTTTTTTTTTCTTTTTGTTTGGGGGGGGGGGGGTCGGAGGGGGTATTCTATCCACTACTCCTACCTTCATTCTGACCTTCCTATTCACATTACATATGGGACATCCACATTACAAACAATTGTTTAAATATAACTTACCTTTCACTGGATTCGAACCAGCAGCCTCCAGCTCGATCTTTGCATCGTTTGTACCAATTGCTCAACCGACTGCGCTACAGCGAGAAGATGCTTGAGACGTTCAAACAGAGGTAGTCACTGGTTTTGGATGATGGAACGTTATTCGTAATACACATTGTGAACGTGCACAACGTGCAATGCAACCTAGGAACACAATAAAATATAGATTTTTAATAAACCACGTGGTACTGATAGCAAATTACACAATAAAATAGTTATAAAACCAAATAATTGTGTCTCCCCAGACTTTGTTTCGCTTGAAACGGCGGGACATAACAAATGACACAATAAAACATTCACTATACGGTCTTCTTTCACGTTTTCAAAGGACAGGAAGCAACAAATTGCACATTAAAACAGAAACTAAGGCAGAAACCTGTTTCTCCCAAGCCTTGTTATGTTTTCACGGTTTAGAAGCATTGAATTGTACATCTCTTTAACCCAGTTCCCTGTTTCTACCCAGCCGTACTTTTAAAGGGTCGAGAATTGTAACAAATTCCAAAATAAAACAGTGATTAACCCTACTCCATGTCTGTCCTTAGCCTTAGTTCGTTTTAAGTGTACAAATTATGCACAAAAAGTATGATTTTTGGTGAGGTTTATATAGATAAGAGGGACTTAAAG
>NW_024534887.1:0-16835 GCF_016097555.1 Gigantopelta aegis
TTCATTTGACATCTATTCCTAACTATACTCGTACTAGGATCCTGTTAGTCTTTCCTTAGGTCCATTGTAAAAAGTGAAATACTGATTAATATATTAAGTAAACCATCCATATGTTAATTGAATACAAGGGTATAATATATCTAAAGAAAGGCTGGGTTTAAGTATTACCTTACTCTTTCCATGATCAAAGAGAAAAAATTTAAGATATTTAACTATAATTATATATTATGACACAGATAGCATTTACTATTACCGATATGTGGCCCTGTTATAATCACAGGTTTGTTCTGTGATTACAGGTACAATGCTAAAATTTGTAATTAACTGTCTTACTCCTGTGATCCTAACATAGACAGTAAACTTTGACGGTAAAACGCTATCTGGTGGGCACCGGCTCCAACAAAGAAGCAGCGGACCGTTCATCATCTTAAATTTTTGACTATTAGACTCAGGACTCAACTTAGTTCTTCCATATTCTCTTTGTACACAATTTTAAGTACACAACTACGCGTTGTCTTCATCTCATAGTAGTGCAAACTGGCAATTCTATTGATATTAACACTGAGGCATGCTCAGTAAGAAAACAAGCATAACGACCCGCAATTACTAAACTTTGTGTTGATAACGACTTCATTTTGGTTTATTACAGGCAGACATCAGAATTAATAGTTGCCACTGGATTCAACCTCCCTTATTTCTGTTTTCATTACACCAGTTAATGATGACCTTCTGTACACTTCATCATTAGAGGTAGTGAAAATATAGTTACCCTCTATATATTCATTTTAATACCAAAGTTTTTTTGATTGAATAGCACTTCATTTTTGGTTCATTTTACAGGGTGATTTTAAAGATCACAGTCATCCACAAGAGTATCTCCCTTTACTTCTGTGTTCATCATACTATATATTAATGTGACATCCTGTACCTACTGGAATACAAAAGCACAAGACACAGGGCTAGAAAAACTGAAATAGTTGTGTAATTATATTACAGTATGTATGACATGGACTTTGTTTAATTTTGTTTTTCAATTAATTGTTAATGTTAAAAATTATTAGTATGTTACTAATAGGTGTGTCAGTTGGTATAACTTATATTATTGGTTATATTGAATCCTTTCATCTTTATCTTTGTGGTATCATAAAAAATGTTTAATTGTTACATAAACAGCTTGCTTCCTGTTACTCTCATTACAGAGTGGACTTTATATCTGGATTTAATTGCCTATATTGTTGGATGATGCTCAACTGTGACACTTTCAGTAATTGTTTACTGCAAGAAGTATTCTATAATTATACGAACCTAATAGTAGATAGAACAATCATGATACTATTGAATGAGCGTTATCTCTTATTACTTAGCAAATGTAATGTTTTAATTTCATTGAAATTTTATCATTTTATAGGTTTGTTTGGGTGATAGTCATAATTGAATGCATGTTCCAATACATCCTTGAACTGACAATTTAAACAGTAATAATAGACTTTGATTATATTCTCATTGAATGAATGACAAGTGATATAGAAATCCATACTGTATGTACTACCTTGATTTTTAAAACTTGAGAGAGAGAAGAGAGAGTGAAAGAGAGATTTATATACAAATATTCACAAAATCAATATACAAGCTAATATAAGAATTCATAGACATTAAACATCTGAATCAGCATTCCTCCTCTTCAGATTTGTCTCTACTGATATTCCAAATTTGACAAACATAGTTAACATGATAGTATGATACTCATATCTACGAATTGAACATTCCAAATTTCTATTTCCAATTTTAAACAGAGTTATATGGAGTTGGAATATCCATCCTTGGCTTCCACTAAATGACAATAATGATTGGAATGTCTGTCCTAGGTTTCCATATATGACAGACTATAACAGATCAACCAAAATCAGGAACTCAATGTCTCACTGACGCTCGATTCAAAGTGACACTGCTTGTGGCGCTTATGCTCTGCGTTTTAATAAATAACAAGAAAAGCAAAGAAAAATTTGTGCACACACAAAAAATGGCAAAAAGGAATAAGAAATTGAAACTCATCATCTGGGTCCTTAAGTGGAATTTTTTAATATGCTAAGGTGTGTGAAAGAAATAGGAATAAGATTGAATATCTGTCCTTGGCTCCGTACATGTACATATCTGTTCATATACTGTTAACTACTTGTTATTTAGTATGGATATTAATAATCACAAGTGCTCTTAAAAACAGCTAGTTGTTATATCTTTCTTACTGTTCTTACTTCTATTAAGAAGAGTAGTATTTCTAAAAGGAGGCTGTTTAAATATATTGCTCACTTTGTGATATAACTTATACTGTGATATGTACATGTCACCACAGCTATAATAACCTGTACAGGAATGTAAATCAATGATCTTTTAAGTGCAGTACATTTATCTAAACTCATAATGAAGAGCCATTCTTGCATTTATTCTGCTAGAAAGGTCCTTATACTAGACAATTCCTCATATAACACATATAGAAGGGATATTTACAACTAGATACCTAGAAAGAGTCAGTTACACCTGCATGCTCTGTTGAAGGTAATCCAGTGACTCTTAAAAGCATTGTAAGTAACTGTTTACTTTAGCTCTATACATTAATAAAGTAAGGAATAAGTGTTGTAGTAATATAGTACAATAATATTATATTTGTTGGTAGCCAGCTAGCAATACAGATAATTACTAATTACTCAAACATTGGGAAACTACTAAACAACATGGGTTAATATAAAGTAAACAATAATGTATTTGTTTACTTTGTGTTGCTATAAAAGTTGAAAACAACCATAACTGAAGAAGTACAAGTTCAGGAAGTATAAATTCGTGGACAGGTCATATAGTATCTGTATAAGGATAAAATCTATCATGCTATAAAGTATTAAATTTGCATAAGTAATAAACAAACTCACATTTGGTGAATATAAAACAGTCAGTGGTTTCCTGTTGTCTGTCAGGGAAATTGAGTATATAATTATACTGTTTAACAATAACTATAGTATAGTAGATGGTACTCTGAAGAATTGGCTAGTGCAGTATTATGAGAAACTGGAGGACCAGGTATTTCAATATTATACATAAAAAAAAATTATCATGAAAATAATAGCTAGCTAAGGTTCTTTTATGTGAAAACAATGTTATAAAGTTACTATACATCTTATATCAATAACATTAACAAGGGAATGTTAATAAAAACATTTAAAGGTTTGGCTTGACTAAATAGTCAAATTTAACTTAAACCCTCATAGATAGTACATATATTCACCAAATTATTATTCATAATAACAGTTATATGCTCATTGATGTGTCTTCCTTACTAGTTTACATAATTATTAACAAGGATAAGTATCTTGTGGTGTAGTAACCATGACAACAGGTATGATTGATATACGTAGTCACTAGTCATAACAACAAACATAATTTTATAAATGAATCTTGAAAGTAGTAGTTTATACTACAACATATTATGAATAAACTATTAATTAGAACAATATGATATATATATATATATATATATATACTAAATCTTTGCTTAATCTGATATGTTCATGCATTGTAGCCTTCACATTGGATACACTATGAGTGCTTTATCTGTTGTTTTAGCATATAATGGTTTCATCTGAATGTCTAGGATTCATGAAGGATTCATAGTTGGACTAAAATGGTTTCAGTTTATAGTCTAAAACTATATGACTGCTTCATCATTTGACCACATTAATTAAAACATAATGGCTTCATCTGATGAACCCATGCATGAAAGCTTCACTAAATGTTTAACGAACTATCTTATGTCTCTAAAACAGACTGTGAGAAAGACAGACAGACAGAGCTAAGACAGAAAAAAAATGGTGTGTTTGTGTGTACATGTGTCTCATCTGCTTTTCATTGAAATTATGTTTATAGGTAAGTATATGTGCATGTGGTCTAATTTGACAGACTACATTAATCTCAAAATATCAAAATTAATGAGTATAAGGAAACAATTGGTCATCTAAATGCTATTTCATGTATTAATAAAATGTACAATTTCAAGTAAAGGGAACAGACTACAGTTTGTATACTTATACTTGTGTAGTTTGTATTTGTATGGCAATGAAATATGTCTTATATGGTACTTGGCTACATAACTACATACATGTCATAAGACAAAGACATAGTGGTTACTGGAAGACATATACTTCCTTGTCTATATTCTCTTCCTACTAACTAAAACTTGTATAGATAACTTTTAGTATTACTTGGATTAGTACACAGTTACTGTTACTAGGATACAGAGATTAGAATGCTACCTCTCCCCCATGAATGATGTACTATTTAAGAGACTTTGGATTTGTTAAAATTGTGTAAATTACTTTAATAATATAACATACCATTAGTAAGTGATAACATAGTCCATGTTGGAGGAGTTCTTTCTTAATGAATTAACTTTTTCCTAAACTCTGCCCACCACACTTTAACAACCTGTCTAGTCCAATAGAAAACAAGATAATCTGAAGAATTGTTCCTACAATTAAATGATAAAAAATAATGTAATATATACAATGGCACATGTACATATGTATACAGAATTGAGTATAGTGATCTGACAAATGACATTGTAAATATAACAGATAAGCTTGTCATATAATATATATATATATATAATTATATTATATATATATATATATATATATATATATATATATATAATATATATATTATATATATATATATATATATATATATATTATATATATGTATATATATATATATATAATAATTATATATATATTATATATGGTGGTCAAATGTATAACTATATATACACTTTTGCTATTCTCTTGTGAACACTCACCGCTCCAGGGTTGTGTCAAGCATTTTTGGGCTTAAGCATTTAATAGGCTTAAGCACAGTATTTGAAGTGCTTTGAAGTGCTTCAAAGTCCTTTGTCAATTTAAGCAAAAGTGTTAATTGTCTGTGCTTGTGCTTAAGTATTTAAGTCTAGTGATGAAGGAAAAGATATGAAACTCATGCTCAAACAAAAATTGGAAACTTTGACTAGAAGGTTTTCAAAATATCAAGAATATCTGAAATTGTATTTGGCATCACAGCTTCATCTGCTGTTGTCAAGAGACTTTTCAGTAATGCTGGAAAATATATCGCCCAGAAAGATGTTGACTTAGTGACACAAAATTTGAACAGTCAATGTTTATTAGTCTGATTAAAATAATGAAATAACTACATGTATTATAGTTTAGATAACTAGAGTGAAAGTGCTTTAGAGTAATTAAATACTCTAACAAAGGGCTTGTGCTTATGCTTAAGCATATGTGAAAATGTTAGTACTTGTACTTGATGTAATTTGAAAGTGCTTGTGCTTATACTTAAGCACTTTTCCAAAGGGCTTGACACAACCCTGCACTGATCATATCACAGGTGAAGATTACAGTACTTGGTTTACTGCACATATACTAATGCTTACTCTTAGTACAAATGCACTATTATTTTAATCATCTATTGACATAATTTAGTTATACAGTAGTATATATGTGATAGATAGATACAGCAGTGGGCTATAAAACACACTTGTAAGTTTAAGCTTAGTATTGCTTTATACACCAAAGTCATAGGAAACCTATAATGTAACACAGAAGACAATCAATTACAAAGAAATACATAGAAGTGATAGAAGCCTTATACATTCACATTACAACTCTGCTATAGTTGCAACAAAATGTGACCCTCCTATAAAAGAGCTAGCATGTTATAGCTAAATGCATAGTTTGAAGCTAATCAAGAAACTTGGCATATAAGAACAGAGAAGTCATTGCAGCAACTGTTTATTTACAAGTTTTCTTTAATAAAGTAAGGAATAACTATATAAAGAAGTCAAGCAAAGTCTGTTAAATTATTAGTGAACGTCTAACAAGTTAACCAGCAGTGAGCAGCTACCAAGAAATATAATTGTATTTCAACAACTGAAATACAACTGAATACTTAAGGTAAGTCATCTATAATATAATAGCTCCTCCAAGTTAAGTGCTATGAGAATAGATTTATATTATTACTGTTATTGCATTAAGAGAAATTATATACTACTAAATCAAATGAAGTATTGAGGGTCATGAAAAAGTTGAAAAAAGGAAAAGAAAATAGCTTGCAAATGTATGTAGCAAAGCATTAGAAAAAAGATAACTATAATTTTAAGGACTGCTTGAGCAAAGAAGGAAGTTGATTTTAATATCAAAATCTTGTACTAACTAATAGTAAAGACAACTTCATATGTACATGTACTAATCTTCAGACTATGTAGACATTTCATGTTGACATCTATTGCCTTATCTAGTACATACTAATTGTACATGTTATGTCTTTCCTTAGGTCCATTAGCTAGAGAAGTGAAACTAGTTGATTATATATATTATAATAGTACAATGCCAGTGTTAACTAAGTACAAGGGTATATCTAAAGAAAGGCTGGGTTTAAGTATTCTTTCCATGACTTAAGATAGAAGAGAAAAATTTAATGATATCACTATAATTATATATTATGACACAGATAGCATTACTATTGCCTATGTAGTGACCCCATCATAATCACACATTTGTTCTGTGATTACATGTACAATCTTAAAATTTTGTAATTAACTGTCTTACTCCTGTAATCCTGAACATATACAGTCAATTTTGACAGTAAACGCTATCTGGGTAGGCACCGGCTCCAACAAAGAAGCAGCGACAGTTCATCATCTTAAATTGACTATCAGCGACCCAGGACTAAACTTAGTTCTTCCTATATTCTCTTTGTACACAATTTTAAGTACACAACTAAGCGGCGTCTTCACCACATACCAGTGGCAAACTGGCAATTCTATGATATAAACTGAGCATGCTCAGTAGGGAACAAGCATGGTTAGCATAACTGCACAATTACTAAACTTTGTGTTGATAACAACTTCATTTTGTTCATTACAGGCAGACATCAGAATTATAGTTGCCACTGGATTATCTCCCTTTATTTCTGTGTTTATCACACAAGTTAATGATGACCTCCTGTACACTTCATCAGTAGAAGTAGGGAAAATATAGTTACCCTATATATATTCATTTAATACCAAAGTTTTTGAATTGAATAGCACTTCATTTTGGTTCATTACAGGGTAATTTAAGGATTACAGTTATCACAAGATATCTCCCTTTACTTCTGTGTTCATCATACTATATTAATGATGACATCCTATACCCTACTGGAATACAAGCACAAGACAATGGACTAGAAAAAACTGAAATAGTTGTGTAATATATTACAGTATGTATGAAATGGGACTTGTTTAATTTTGTTTTACAATGATGTTAATGTTAAAAATTATTAGTATATACTAATAGGTGTGTCAGTTGGTATAACTTTGGATTATTGGTATATTGAATCCTTTCATCTTTATCTTGTGGTATCATAAAAATGTTTAATTGTTACATAAACAGCTTGCTTCCTGTTTCTCTCATTAAATTACAGAGTGACTTATATCTGGATTTAATTGCCTATATTGTTGGGTGATGCTCGACTTGCCACTTTCATTAATTGTTACTGCAAGAAGTATTCTATAATTATAAGAACCTAATAGTAAGATAGAACAAATCATATACTATTGAATGAGCGTTATCTCTTATTACTTAGCAAATAAATGTTTAATTTCATTGAAATTTTATCATTTTATAGGTTATTTGGATGAATAGTCATAACTGAATGCATGTTTAATTTCAATACATCCTTGAACTGACAATTTAAACTAGTAATAATAGACTTGATTATATTCTCATTGAATGAATGACAAGTGATATAGAAATCCATACTTTAATGTACTCCTTGATTTTTAAAGCTTGAGAGAGAGAGAGTGAAAGAGAGATATTTAATAACAATATTCACAAAATCAATATACAAGCTAATAATAAGAATTCATAGACATTAAACATCCGAATCAGCATCCCTCTTCAGATTGTCTCTACTGATATTGAAGAATAAGCACTGTAGTAAGTATAGTACAATAATATTATATTATGTTAGTAGCCAGCTAGCCAATACAGATAATTGCTAATTACTCAACATTTGGGAAACTACTAAACAACATGGTTAATATAAAGTAAACAATAATGTATTTGTTTACTTTGTGTTGCTATAAAAGTGAAAACACCATAACTGAAGAAGTACAAGTTCAGGAAGTATAAATTCGTGGACAGGTCATGTAGTATCTGTATAAGGATAAAATCTGTCATGCCATAAAAAGCATTAAATTTGCATAAGGTAATAAACACACTCACATTTGGTGAATATAAAACAGTCAGTGGTTTCCTGTTGTCTGTCAGGGAAATTGAGTATATAATTATTACTGTTAACAATAACTATAGTATAGTAGATGCTACTCTGAAGAATTGGCTAGTGCAGTATTATGAGAACTGGAGGACCAGGTATTGCAATATTATACATAAAATTATCATGAAAATAATAGCTAGCTAATGTTCTTTTATGTGAAAACATGTTATAAAGTTACTATACATCTTATATCAATAACTTAACAAGGGAATGTTAATAAAAACATTTAAAGGTTTGGCTTGACTAAATAGTCAAATTTAACTTAAACCCTCATAGGATAGCACATATATTATGTATGTCAATCTGGCAACTTTCATATACATTAGTTCATAAAAGAATGTCATAAATTTTATTAGGCATGCATAGCATATTGAGATATACTAAAGCAGAATGCCCTATATTATACTGCTTAATGAAATAATAATTATTGTTCATGTGTCTATGTGTGACATGGTTATTCTCTATATAATTGCTGTATTGTATGCACTATGTATCATTGATAACCTTACATGTACACACAAGGCATTTGTACATGTTAATAGGGAGCATCAAATATAGTCTCCTAGTTATTACATATACTATAGCACTTATTTGTCTCTTAGGCTAATAATTGTAACAAAAATCTTAACACTTCTTGCATATAAGGTTGATATCTTAGCAACTGCAATATATGTATGAGAATGATCAACAATAGATGTAAGTGAGAGGAGAAAGAGAAGAGAGAGAGAGAGAGAGAGAGAGAGAGAGAGAGAGAGAGAGAGAGACTCAAATTCATGAGTCAAAGTTACTACTCACCACAAATACATGGTCAGTATCATTTTGTGATGAATATACATACACAAACTAAATAAACTTTACATACAATACTTGTATAGTATTGATGTCACAATGTCACAGCGTTTGCTACTATTTCAATATTAGGATTCTTTAATTCCTAAGTTTCTTTAGTGAGCAGACTTACCCATGAAGACACAAATAACTATAACTAGACATCCTTATCATCATTATGGTTAGTGTAAATTTCTAATTTCCCTAAATGCCTATTTGTTTAATTTGAGAAAAAGTGTCTAGTTATAATTCCTTAGCAATTGAGCTACATTTTAATCTAAACAATCATATGCTTTAAGGTCATTATCAAAGTAATAACATATTATAATATAACAATACACAATTAAAGCACTTTCTAAGGTCTACTATAGCAGAATTTTCATGCAATAATCAACTAGTGTGTTCCTAATAAAACATTGTAATAACTTTAGAAATTATAATATATGGAAACATACAATTATTAACACTATTTATGTAGATGGCAATTATGATACAATGAGATAAATATCGACATATGTGTAAATTTACAAACCTGGTGGTACTATATACTACACATTCTTGTGGCTTACCAATCAGAATTATTATAATGCTTTATATAGATATACAGGAACCTTATACATTACCTATTAACTTATATTGTATAATAATATTTAACTAAGTTAAAGAAAACTCAAGAGACTCAAAGCTTTTGTCAATAGATCTGACTCACTTAGTTCCACTAGTAGTGCCAACACTCTCAATAATTGTGGCTGGTAACGTAAAACATGATTGTTGTCACTTTTTTTCCATGTCTAAATCTCTTTTACATGTCCTTATTCATGGATGGTAACTAAGTTACATTCTAATGTTTAGTTAAATCACATCCATATGTAGTACTGACCATCTTTTGATATGGTGCCAGTGCAACTTAATGATTTGGTTAAGATTGCCTCTAGTCTCATTTGTCATTCAATTACAAACCTATTATTATCAATTATCAACCTTAAAGAATGCCTAATCCCCTTTTCTATGTTATCATTAATTTATGCTAAAACTAACCCCCATTTGCTAACCTAAACATTACGTTCTTCTGTTTAGATGTAAGAATTATAAAACTAAACAAAAAGGTAAACTCTCATTAGATAAACTTTATTATGCAGCTATTTTGCAGTAGTATAGTCTATTATATTAAACAACCACCACAAAATGTTATAATAAGAACAATACAATACAAATTGATTAAAGTAGTAATATCCACTAACATAGAGTCACTTTATTCCACTAAGTTACAAACATAAAGCTAAGCCCATGTCCAAGGATATATGGTTAGCAATAAGGAGTGTCAATGGGATTCAAGTTAAGTAACATTCAATACATTAAGTACATTAAGCGTGATGTAGCCCCTCCTCTAGCATTCTATATATTGTCAGATTACTGAATCTCTAAGGTATACGAGGCTTCAAATCTTAGTCCAATTCCTTCTATAATCCTATCTATGAATGATCTGTTTGTAGTGAGCTTTTAGCATTTAATATTAAGCACCTGATATTGCTCTGCATGTTTAAATATATGTATCTAAAGCACTGATGATGTAATAATTGTATAATTAAAGATATCGGATCCATCTTTGGAGATTTTTCATCTCAGCAGCCAACAATGCAAACTACAAAGTATGTAACAAAGGTACAGAGGTTATTTCATTATGCTATCAGTAATATTAAGATTACTATTACTATTAATACATAATAGAGAACCAATATTAAAATGTATTGATATAAAATCCTTATGGTAGATACATAGCAAAATATGCAGCAAAAGGTGAAATATCTTCAAAACTTATTATTACCAATTTTGTAACTCCTTTGTTGATCACCATGGTGAACAACAAACATTACTTATAGATATTACAAGGTACAATGTTATGTTGTGTTGACAAAACATGATTACATTACTCAAGAAATAGTATATCTGCTACTCAATCTACTACTGATGATTAAAACACATACAATTTTGTAACACATTCACTTGATGGTACACAAATATGTGAAGTTTACCACCAGTTACCACTTTAAGTTACATGATTGTCAAAATTTTTGTTTCACAATGCTATGTTTGTAATAGTGAAACTAAGTGAACAAACTTTAATTGTAATAGTTTGTTATCATTCATAATAATCATCTTATAAACAAACAAAAATATCAATCATGCAAGTATCAATAGTGTACATACTTACATAATGTAATACATGCTTACAGGTCTTCACTTGTTTTCAATAAATCTATGAATTACTAGAATAACACGCACCACTACATAACTTATATAAAAGACACGAATAATAATACCCAGTTAGGATCTGTAGTATATTGAGACTTATTATGTGTTGTTATCTATGCATTGTAATTATTTGTAATGATTTGTGACGTCATTATTGTTCAGAGAGAGATTAAGATATTCAATTCAGTGAAATACCTAAGGTAGTCGTGCTAGACGGAGTTACTACAACTGGCGACGAGGCTGGGATACTAAGATGGCTCAACCTCAGCATGCTACAAAACCTGTAGTGTTCGGACAGTTAGATGCATTTGACCCAGAGTCAGATAATGTCGTGGCTTACCTTGAGCGGGGGGACCTTTTCTTCACCGCAAACGATATAGGACCTGACAAGCAAGCCTCAGTGTTCTTAACTGTTGTAGGGAGCAGGAAACTACGCTCTGATTAAGAGTCTCACAGCACCTACCTTGCCACAGGAAAAGTCCTTATGAGGATCTCAAGGCTGTGTTGCTGGCTCACTTCCAACCTAAACCTCTATTGATCGCGGAACGATTCCGTTTCTATCAGCGCAACCAAGCAGCTGGTGAGTCAGTACAATGATTTTCTAGCAGACTTAAGACGTCTAGCTATCACTTGTGAATTTGAACATTTTTCGATCAAGCCCCCTTCGCGACCGCTTTGTGTGTGGGTTGAGAGCTGAGGGTATGCAGAAGAGATTGTTAACTGAACTTGATCTCAATATTGCTCGAGCTCTGGAGCTTGCTCGGAGTATTTGAAGCTGCTGCATCAGAGACAAAGGATTCAAAGACCCAAGCACCATTGCAGGCCCTCAGCAAAGTCCTCATGTTGGAGGAGCCCGCGCCGCCGCCCGTCTCGTCGGGCCAAAAATCCGCCTATCGGGCGGATCTTCTTGTCATAGATGTGGGCGCCACGACCACGAGGACGGACATGCAAGTACCGGCAAGCCAAGTGTCGGCTTTGTGGTAAAAATTGGCCCACATCTCACCTGTTCTGTAGAAGAAAGAAAACTCCAGATTATAGAAGAAAGATTTAAGGGTGCTAACACTGATGTGAGTTAGCAATGCATGCATTACCTTAGGCAAGCCCTCCTGTTAAACCTATTCGAGTAGATCTAGAGGTCTCTGGTGGAAGCTGACCTTGGCTGTAGACACTGGGGCAGCTGTATCTATCTTATCAGCGAAGATTTTTCAAACAGTCATTCCTCAGGAGTTTAAGACTTAAGACCTTCTTCATTTGCTACTGAAAACGTATACAGGAGAACGTCATGAAGGTATTGGGAACACTGGCTGTTTAAATGTGTTATCTGTCACAAGGCCCCTTTGACCTAGAAACTGGTAGTTGGTTTTGGTGATGGTCCTTGCTCAATGCAGAGACTGGTTACGGTCATTCATTTAGACTGGTCACATTGCTGTTATGAATCACAAGAGAGCCTCAACTAGAGGCCGTAACAGGCTGTCTTAGACAATTTCCAAGATGTCTTCACCAGTGGGTTAGGAATATTTACCCCTTTAAAGCAACATTGTTTTGTTTGTCAAAGATGCCCAAACCTCGTTCCATACGGGCTCGACCTGTTCCTTTCGGCCTTGAAGAGTCGCGTAGAGAGAAGCACTTGACCAATTAGAAGCAATGTTTTTCTGGAAAGGTTACTCCAAGTGATTGGGCAGGCACGATTGTGACTGTTTCCAAAAGAGATGGTAGTATCATGAGTATGCGAGAGACTATAAAGGGTTTCCTGTTAATCCAGTGCTAGATTGGATAAGTACCACTACCTCGAACCAGCAGGATATTTTTGCTAGCGCTCGCTGGTGGCAAGGTTCATTACTACACTTGAATTTGTCTCATGCTTACAATCAACTGATTTTGGATGAAGATCCGGAAGTATCGTTGTTGTTGAACACTCATCCGTGAGGCTCGTACCGTTATAAAAACTCAGACTTCCATGTGGGATAGCTTCTGCTCAGCCCTAATTTCAGTGCGTCATGTGACCAAATCCTCCAAGGAATGGAGAAGTAACATGTTATTTAGATGATATTCTGATGACAGGGTAAATCTGATGAGGAACACCTAAAGAAAAATTTGTCAGAAGTACTGAAGAGACTCAGAATCATGGAGATACATCTCAAGTTAGACAAGTGTCGCTTTATGGAGGACAGTGTTGAATATTAGGGTACCGAGTGGACTCAAAAGGACTTCATCCAACAAGATAGGCTAAGTTGGAAAGCTATTGTTGATGCCACATCCACCTAGGAATGCACAGGAACTTAGAGCATTTCTAGGACTCTTAACTACTATGTCGATTTATCCCAAATGAGATGGCTAATTTGACTAAGCCATCTGAAAGTGTAATGTGTAAGATGCTCGTGTGGAAATGCGACTAAAGACTGTACGAAAGTATTCAACACATTTCAAGGGATTTCTGGTATCCTCCACTTGTTTGTTACCCATTTATGATCCTAGTTTACCCTTAGATGTTAGAGGCTGATGCGTTCTCGTACGTCCTCGGAGCCTGTAATATCTCATGTGATGGAGGATGGACAGGAACAACCTATTGCTGTCCTTTGACTCACGTATGTGTCATACGACGTGAACAGAACTACTCTCAAAATAGATAAAGATAGATATGGCACTCATTTGTGGTGCTAAAGAAGTTGTCCATCTGTATCGTGCTGGGCCGGACATTTTACTTTAGTGTAATGACCACAAACCACTGACAACAATTTTTACGAGCAAGAGAGGGAACTCCTTCCTTAGCTGCTGCTACGTCTACAGCGTTGGTCATATGATCGTTGTCAGCATACAGCTATCAAAATAGAGTATCGCCCAACAGAAGTCTCATGCTTAACGCGGACAGTTTGTCCAGCTTACCTTGAAATCACAGGGAGTCCTCTATCATTGTCTGAGAACCAGCCGTCTTCAAGATATACAACTGAGAGAGCTTCCTGTCACTGTCACACAATTAGACAGCTATAGAAAACAGATTTTTTTTTTTATCCTGTTTTTTAAGTAAGTTGTAAGTTATGTTCGTTCAGGATGGCCACAAAATTGTACACCTAATTTACTCCTTATTGGGTCCGTAGGTTAGCATTAACAGTAGAGGGAGCATGTCTATTATGGGGAATACGAGTCATTGTTCCAAAAAATCCAAAACGCCAAAAGAAATTGTTGGAAGAGCTACATAAAGACTGCACCCAGGCATTAGGCGTATGAAATTGTTGCAAGAAGTTACATCTGGTGGGCCTGGTTCTTGTATAAAGCAATAGAGGAAGTGGATTGTCACAAAAGCTGTACGGTTCCTGTCAAGATGTAAAACATTCTCAGATGTTGCCTCCAGTAGCAGCCATGGACATGGCCAATCAGTGCCCTGAAGAGAATCCCATTTGGATTTTGAATGTCCGCCTTGCGTTTGTTCAAGGTTACTTGTTCCTAATTGGCTGTTGATTCTCATTCATTCTAAGTGGGCCAGTAAGTGTTTTTATGACGCCCGAAACTACAGCCACAAAACTATTTGAAATTTTGGCGTGTCATTTTTGGTAGACGGAATGACGCCAGAGACACGTTGTTACAAGACAATGGTCCACAATTTGTATCAGAAGATGTCTCCGTCACTTTCTGAAATCCAATGGCATTAAACACATTTTGGGGCTCGTGTGGCTCGATATCCCAAGACTTCAAAACGGTGTTGCAGAAACGTGTGCTTCAGTCTCTCAAGCTGGCACTAAATCAACTGTTAAACAGCTGGACGATCTCTTCAACATCGTCTCTGCGCATATTTTCTGTTAAACTACCGTAGTGTTACCACATGCTACTCTGTTTCTTTTGTGTATCTCCGTCATCATTGTTTTTTGCATAGTCACATCGAGACTAGATGGATTTAATCCGTCCAGAACTATCACCTTCTCGAGTCTTAGCAAACACAAGCTCAGCAGAAGGCTCAGCATGAGCGCAGAGAGCTCAAGAATGAGAATTCCTTTGATAGGACAATCAGGTCATGGCTAGCAATATGCGTCCTGGTCATGATTGGGTACCTGACTGTTGTACATGAAAGACTAGGACCTCTAACATCTCTAGTTGAAACAGCTGATCATTTATTATGCGAAAAAGACACATTGATCTCTTGCGTGAGCTGAAGATGGACACTCAAACAGGACTACACAACTTTTTAGAAGAATCAGACCCCTTTCAGATCTGGATATTCCTTTAGGGGATACCACTTCCCATGGGTACAAACCTCCTGAAGAAATTATTACTCCAGTCCTGACCCCTTGGTCAGAACAGGCACCAAGATATTTGTCCAGCCGAACTCCCAATATCCAAGACGCGTGATCGCGATCTCCCCCAGATCGTTATGTCTCATATTTAGATTGTCAATATTTACTTAGTCGGAAGGATGTAGTATATTAGACTTATTTGTTGTGTTATCTATGGGCTTGTAATTATTTTTAATGATTTGTGACGTCAATTGATCATTTCTTATATATATTTTTGTATTCTGCCATTGTTGTTCAGAAGAGAGATTTAAATATTCATTCAGTGAATACCTAAGGTAGTAGTCGTGCTAGACGATGTACTACAGGATCAATTTCATTGTTTGTGCTTTGTTATCTTTTCTTACTCAGCTACTTGACAAAATGCAAGGGCAGATATACTACAAATTTCTCTCTCTTCTTAAATTCAAATAACACAAATGAAAGGCCTATAACTTCTCTTGAGGTTGTTTGGTTTGGGGTGAGGTTATTCATAAAACAAATAAACCAAATAATTTGTCTTCAAAAGAATAATGGTTAGTTACTTTACTCATGTAATACCTTATACTAACCAACAGTTATATCCATTGATTGTCTTCCTTTACTATTTTTATCATGGAAAATAATTTTAACAAAGGATATATCTTGTGGTGTAGTAACCATGGCCAACGGGATATGGTATATAATCATATTCCCATAACCAACAAACATTATTTTTAATAATAACCCTGAAAACCAGTGTTTTATATCCCGGTGTAACATAATTATTATGAAAACCATCAATTACAACAATAGATATACTATATATTATTAATATATAATTAATGTTAAAATGGTTATAATAATAATTATTGATTCTTATTTACCATTGTTTTTGGTATTCCCTTTCACTACTTTCGTTATAAATTGTGTAAAAGTTATAAGTAAATTCACCTCATGTTATTGATAATACCTAAACTTAATTTCTTTCCCTATTCCTAAAAACCAAATTGTAAACACTGCTGGTATAAAAAGAATTTGACCAAAGCTTCGTTAAATTATTTGGGCAGTTCCTAAAATATCATTTAGCAGTGAATTACCAAGAAAATCTTATTTCAACCCAACTGAATCAATTGTATGTTTAAGGGTAAGGCTAAA
>NW_024534888.1:0-16150 GCF_016097555.1 Gigantopelta aegis
GAAATTTTTCACTAAGACTGAATGCCCTCCTTTCAAACACAAGTAGATCAGTATATATTTTTTAAATTTTAGATTAGGCCACTCGGCACAAAAAAGGGTAGTATATTTTGTCAATATCAATTACAGAGGAAATTGTATTAAACTCACTTTCTCTCCCCCTTCTCTCTCTCTCTCTCTCTCTCTCTCTCTCTCTCTCTCTCTCTCTCCTCTCCTATCTCTCTCTCTCTCTCTCTCTCCTCTCTCTCTCTCTCTCTCTCTCTCTCTCTCTCTCTCTCTCTCTCTCTCTCTCTCTCTCTCTCTCTCTCTCTCTCTCTCTCTTGTGAGAGATATCACTAGCACTATAATTTGCAATATTCTCCACAGAAGATATCACTTTTTATAATCGGGATTGGTAAAATTTTAATCACAACACACTATTTTGTTACGTCACTGTGTTTGTTTAAGCGCAAATACCTCATCATAAAGTCGACCAAAACACTTTAAGTGATTAGTAGGAGGTACAGTGTAGGAGTGTATGTGAACATTTTACTGAAAATAAGACATCCATACTGCACCATAGCCATGGTTCAACAATATATATATATATATATATATATATATATATATATATATATATATATATTCTGTCAAAAAAGAAATGCATAGGCGAAATATTCATGGAATTATCTCTTTAATACAAAGTGGCATAATTTCGTTATTTATGATCCTATCACAGTACAATTTGACACGATTATGTGACAATGTTCTTGCTATGGACTGACGGCAGTGGAGGCGTTTTCGTCGCCAAACAGCGTCGCACGAGGGCGCTGAAATCAGTACCTTGTGTGGCCTGCAGCAGCAATCACTGCGCAACACCTCCTTGGCATAGACTGAATGAGTCTCTGAATCCAGGCACGTGGAAGCCTAGCCCATTCTTCCTGCAGTGCATGTGACAGTTGTGGAAGCGTCTGAGGCTCTGGGTCACGCTGGCGTACACGTCTGTCCAGTTCGTCCCATAGATGTTCAATGGGGTTGAGATCTGGCGATCTTAATGGCCATGGCAGCACATTAATGTTCTCATTCTGTAGGAAATCTGTTGTTACATGTGACATATGCGGCCTGGCATTGTCCTGCTGAAAGAGTTCTCTCTGTCTATCCAAAATGGGAAGCATTTTGATGGCGAAGAATTTCATCCCGGTAGCGTACAGCTGTGAGGTTGCCTTGTAGGAACACAAGTTCACTTCTGCCAACATCATGACACTCCATTCACCGAATCTGTCAACTTGGGCAACACAATTGTTGGCAAAACGGTCAATGTGGCGTCTGTAAACACGTTGTCATCCATCACGTTGCTGTAGAAGGAAACAGGACTCGTCGCTGAGCCATACTTGCCGCCAGTTTCCCAAGTTCCACCCCTGTACATTCGTGCACCAGTGAACACATAAATGTCGATGTTGACGTCGCAAGACGGGCCAACATACTGTCTCCTAGCTCGTAAACCATCTTCTCGAAGTCGGTTCCGAATGGTTTGTGCAGACACCCTTCTCAAACCAGGTATGGGTCCAGCAGTGTTTGTTGCTGTGGCAGTTTGGTGATGCAAGTGCAGAACCCAGATGTAGTGATCTTGTGCTGCAGTTGTTATGCGAGGTCTTCCACTTCTGGGCCGGTCTTCAGCTGATGGACGTTCATGTGGCGTAAGACTGCTAACTGCGATTCACGTAACTGGAGGCGGCCTATTGCAACGTTTCGATTCGGCAGGCTGAGTCTTGGCATCTTGTAACTCATCTACGTTGAAATGGAAATAAGGCATCATTGCGAGCATTGCAGCTTTAAATACCCATCACTACTCCAATCTTTCCCCGGAGTTCCACGTGCATTCACCAAAATCTGAACATTTTACGCCGATATCCTGTAATTTTCGCACAATGTGCGTCAAATTTGTTTTAGGTTGCAGTTGGGCATGCTGTCCCATTCCAGGAACATTAACAAAAATGGTCATTCAGCAACATTGTAAAACAAACCTATATTTTGTCAAATCAAACACTTTTCTTTTTTCCCCCTTCACCTATGCATTTCTTTTTTGACAGAGTATATATAAGCTGTCAGTCTCATGTAATCCAGTGGTCCCTGCAATGCACCTGTTATGAACATTCAACAGAGTTCAGTGACCTACATTTGTAGCTGGCACTCGTTGCTGGTCATTTGCATGCATTTTCGATCATGCTGATGACCCCGAGATTCAGATACTTAATAATAACAACGGTGTAGTTACTGTTTTAATATTTACTTTTAATCTGATTTTAGTTCACACAATACATTTTATTTTTAACAATAAGGAAATAATAAATCCAATAATATAGTCCACGGCAAAAAAACCTGATTGCCGCAATTGCAGGGGTTTTTGACCAGTGTATTACTTCCGTCACCTATCTCCACGCTTCCGTTGAATTACCATTAGCATGCAAGTACTAGGATCCATCATTTTGAATTAATTATAGGACAAGTCAAAGTTGAAGGACGTCTTGAAATTACCTTTGCTTAGTATAAGTATTTGTGAATGGTCACTTTGCATTGTTCTATTGTAAATAGGAGTTGTTTGTTTTGTTATAACTATGTAAGAATTGAAAATATGAACTTTAAATGTTAAGGAAAAAGAAAAGCATATAACTTTGATTAATAACGTTGTTTATTCAACATGTTACAAATATGCTGACGTAACACTCCAAATCGGATTAATATGTCATATTCGTTCTAAATATATTGGAGAAACTGAATGCTATCATACATCATCAAACAATGGGCATTTTATTCAAAGTAAAATGTTTGCTAAAAAAAACCCACCTATATTAAAACAAGTCCACACAATATGCAAGTAATATGCAACATTGCTTTAATATGCATGTAGTGTCTGCTTCCAGCTTAAGAGTTTGTTTTAAGATGATCAAATGTCTTGAACAAAACTGGTTCTCACTCAAGAACCATCTTTTGAGACATGACGTGCATTTTAGTTAAATTGATCAGACAATGATATAGTCTAGTGATCTAGTTTCAATTCCAACTTCGTTGCTGTTTGTTAGGAGGAATTGGATGGTGTGTGTGGGGGGGGGGGGGGGGGGGGGGGCTGCAAAACAAATGCAAGTTATGTATAGTCAAACTTCGATAATTTGAAATAACAAGAAATATAGTTAAATCTTTTTGGAGTTTTAAGTTTTCAAAATTCAAAATGGGACATTCAAGATTGAAAGTACAAAACTAATTGGATTACTTAATTTTGTATTGTGGGAAAAGTATGTTCGTGTTATGTATATTTAAAGCAAAATAAACAATATTCTGGAACTGAATTTAAAGTGTATAATATATGCATAGGTATGTATATTGTTCACAATAAGTTGGGGATATTTCATTTCAAATTTTAATAATTATTGAATGAAATAAAGATTGTTTTATTTAGAGCCACTAGAGCACATTGATTTTTTATCTTATCACCGGCTATTGGACGTCAAACATATGGTCATTCGGACACTGTTTTTAGAGGAAACCCGCTGTCGCCACATAGGCTACTCTTTTACGACAGGCAGCAAGGGATCTTTTATTTGCGCTTCCCACAGTCAGGATAGCACAAACAATGTGCAAGTGGTTTACACCTACCCATTGAGCACTCACTCAGGGTTTGGAGTCGGTATGTAGATTAAAAATCCCATGCCTCGACTGGGATCCGAACCCAGTACCTACCAGCCTGTACTAGACCGATGGCCTAACCCACGATGCCACTGAGGCCGGTTAAATAATTATTGAATGAAACAAGGTAAACAAAAATCCATACTTCATGCAATCAGTAATTTTGCATTAGGTAAATTAAGTTTTCTGCAATCGAATATATCCGCTGTACATATAAGCTCCCAAACACCAACGACCCTACAGCTTTATTGTTTCCTCTGGTACCCCCTTGCTGCACCTTCAGTTCCAGCTCCTTTCCTAAAGCTGTAATTTATAACATTGGCCCTTAAAGGAAGGCTCGCACAAGGCTTTTGGACTGGTATGCATATTCAACAATATATAATGCACATTATTGCTTAATATCAACAAGTATAATCTTATATTTAATTAATACAACGGTTAAATGTAATGGCTATTATATATAACGGGCACAACCATTTTGTACCGGTGGCGAGATGTAGCCCAGTGGTAAAGCGCTCGCTTAATGCGCGGTCGGTGTGGGATCGATCCCCGTCAGTGGGCCCATTGGGTTCTTTCTCATTCCAGCCAGTGCACCACGACTGGTACATCAAAGGCGGTGGTATGTGCTATCTTGTCTATGGGATGGTGCATATAAAAGATCTCTTGCTGCTAATTGAAAAGAGTAGCCCATGAAGTGGCGACAGCGGGTTTCCTCCCTCAATGTCTGTGTGGTCCTTAACCATATGTCCGACGCCATATAACCATATATAAAATGTGTTGCATGCATCGTTAAATAAACCATTTCCTTTCCTTTCCATTGTGTACTATCCCAGTGACTAAGCCTTCTGGTGAGGCGGTGGTTACGTAATAATTAACGTGCCACGTCAGGAATTAGTCTTAGAACTGAAGAAACAAACATACCTGATTTTTGCGGATATATCGCAATGTCCTGTAATAATATCCACACACACACACACACACACACACACACACACACACACACACACACACATATATACATATATATGTGCCATTTATTAAGATCACAGGGTATTGTGGGATAACCTGCCACCCCTAAAATGGTAATGGACATTGTCAGCCGTCGTGCTTTATTACTGTAAACAATTCTGTAAACCCTTGATTAAGTAGACTTTTCCATCTAAAATAACAAAACTGACCAATTATGTAGTTTAAAAAAAAAGGGGAAAATTATCACTTTGGTTTCGTTAGTAGTCGTTTGTGCTCTATCGTACCCTACCAATAGGCATAATAATATGCTTTTGTTTTCTTTGGATTTTTAAGAGAGAAAAATACTATAACTCCATTTTGTTCTATTGATGCAAATTGAAATATATTTAGTTAAATAGTTTATTCTACTATCAGATCATTTATGTTGTTTTACAAGTCAGGTTGATGAAAGTAAAGTGCCTTGTCATAAATTGGAGCGTTTGTTTACACTGAGCATACAGAAGTTGTTAGGAGCTGTCATTTCCTCACCCCAAGCTATAGTACTGGATGCCATGAAAACGAAACAAAATGGCTGCCCTCAGTTGACAGGAATAATCACGTTTTTTTATTAACTCTAAAATTACGCATTTTTGATTTCTTAATGTGTCAGTATATGTTTCCAACACATAACGCTCATGTTTGAGTTTACTATCCTTTTAACATTTACAAACTACCGGGATTTCCCGTATGCAAGCACCCTGGGAGAAGATAAAATTGTATCTAAAATTAGGCCAAGGGCTTAAATTAAGAAGCTGACAAACAATTATACTATAATGAAGACAAGACGTGCAACTTGGATAGTATCAGAGTACATAAGAATTATCGCAGTGAACGCTTAAGAATGGAGTTAAACTAGCACTTTGTTAACAGTTTACTATTGTTATGAGTCTGAAGCTGGGTAGAGCCAGTCATACTCCTCGGCCAGAGGTATTTGTATACCCACAACTGGACAGATGATTTCATTTGCCAATTTTTCCAGGTATAGTAAGTAATTTTACCCCATTCCTCATTCTTAGACTTCCTTATGAGACATTTTAGCAGATTGGGGACTATTGTTCAGGTTTGAAAAGGAGACTAATATCATGTACACCGACTGCCCTGTTTGAAATATCTCCTCTTGTGGTGGATGTTATCTCACCTACCCTTAGTAGTGCGCAAAAAGGCTAATTTGAAAGCTTCAATGTATACCCCCATTTCCTACTGAGAGGAACAAATGTGTGATCATGTTGTCACTATTTGTTTTCTTCTAAAACAGACAAAATGATTGCCCTGCATACATCCAGCATGGTATTTCCCTACTAAAACCCTCTAGGAGTTTTGATATTACAGAGTGCTTTGTCGGGTCCTCATGTCCATTTGTTCTTTGCCAATTACTTATCCCACTAATCTGAGTTGAAGGGGATACTTGTTTCTAAAGATAGATACGTAATACAGTGGACTAAGCGGTAGTCATAATGGAGACAATGCAAATTGCAGTCTAATTTTAAGCTGCTTTTCAGCGATTTTGTAAGTTTTCCATGTCTGATTTGCCATATAGTTTTTCAAAAGCCTATCTGTCTCTGCTGTCAAAGCCACCCAATAGCCGATGCATTTTTCGTGCTGGGGTGTTGTTAAACATTCATTCTGCTGTCAAAGCTGCCACACTTGTGGGGATATCTCGATGGGGATCAAGGCTGCATCTGGTGCCAATTTCCAGAACTTGCCCCATTTACAACAAGAAATGGCATCTGGTAATTTGCCTAGAATGTATTCTGCTTTTATCAAAATATTCTGTTGTAATGATATCAGCACAAATGTCATTGCCATGGCACACTTTGATGTTTTCTTATTGTTTACCCCAACTACTGCCTCAGTATCATTGTGAAAGTGCATTTGTTTTTTCGTTCTGAAGCCACTTGCCACAACCACAATCACCAGGAAGCGTTCCAGAAATCAAGTTTTTTACCAGAGGGTAAAACGGGTAAAATGCCATCCCCATTTATTTTATTGTTTTGCATATGGTGCCATACCCACATTTTTTGCAGATTTAAAAACAGTTTAGTTGACCTAATAACAAAAGTAATAACTCTTATTATTATTGTATGATTCTCTTAAACCTAACCCTAAAGGTAACACATTTTCTTTCTGGGGGAGTCCCCCCCCCCCCCCCCCAATACCCAATACTGCAGTTGCATTTAGAACCCAAATTCTAAAATACAATTGCATAGAATCATACCCAAAAACTTCTTTGTGGCAAAACCCCTGGAAATATAATATTTGTCCCACTCTAGGAGGCCATGACCCATGCACACAGGTAAATTCCAAACCCTCTTCTTCTTTTTTTTCTACCGCACTGTCAGTGAAACATTCTGACAAGTTACTGCCCTGTTATAATGGTTATAATGGTTCAGCAATCATGTCTAAATCACCTAGAGAAACCTGAATATTGTGATGTGGTTTAGTGACATCAATGAATTCACATAATTAAAGCCTGACCCGGTCTAACCATTTGGCATGCAAAGTTCAGTTACCAAGTAATTAATGCATTAGTTTTAAAGTAGTTTTCTTTTCTAATTGGACACAAATCAGAACTGTACATGACCCTTCGGTTTTGTCTTCTGCTATTTGTACTCCTAACATGGAACATGTCTTATGAAAGCTATCCATCACCATGTGACATTCGTTTGATGCCCCAGCACAAAGAGAGTTATGCAAACACTTCCTCTGAATAAAACATGGAGGGACATAGCCCAGTGGTACAGCTTTCGGTTGGTGTGCGGTCGGTGTGGGATCGATCCTTGTCGCTATTTCTCACTCCAGCCAGTGCACCACAACTGGTATCCTGTCTTTGGAATGGTACATATAAAAGATCCCTTGGCAAGGCTTGCTGCTAATCGAAAAGAGTAGCCCATGAACCAGCCACATAATGACTCTACCACAGAACGACTCTACCACCTTACCTAATGAAATTTGTTTTTAAAATGTGTTCCTCAAGTACTTCTGGAGCCTGTGTTACACCATTTAAATTCTTTGTTGTTTGCGTCTGTTGCCTTCTTAGGTCCCTGATATTTTAATGTAAAATCCTTTAAAAATCATGCCTTCTAGCAATTCTCGTACCACCTGGGGTTTTTTTTGTGTTTTTTTAACAATGTGTTAAATGGTGAGCCAAAATGTTTGTCGGTATTGAGGATTCTCCTAGTGCATATAAATTGCTTTGTTCTATGAGACTAATGGTGTCCTCTGCATTTTCCACATATTATAACTTGTTATTTCGTAGCTGGCTATCATTTCCTTACTGGATTTGCTGAGTATACTCAGCTCCATATATTCCCAACTGCCAAATGTTTTACCTCAATTTTGGAGAAATATGTACCTCGATCCAGTCAAATTTTCTTGCTATTTGCACTGGTAGCGCAGGACACTTTTATAGTATTTTACCAGTCAGTGTTTTAAGAGTTAGCTCCCTTTGCAAAGCCAGGTGCACGTTTCATATCCTATTCGAGTAATCTTCTAACTTAAAATTATATTTTACTGGCACTAAATGGGGTTATTTGGTATAAACAACAAATAATCTGTATTATTACAAAGAAATTAATCAGAATATTCACTATTTGAAGGAAGTCAGGCAGGGTTTGTAATAATATGGAATTATGAATCGAGGTCCTAAACCATGTACAAACAGAGAAAACAAGAGATAGAGATATTTTGTTCTGCTTAATGGCCAATGCATTATTCTGTAATTATGCAACAAGAAACACTGACTGTCAGCTCTTGGTAAGATAGGTATATTTCACATGGCTGGTAATTTATTATTCAGCCATCAACAATAGTTTGATCACTCCACTCACTTTTTAGTTTTGGAAGCTTATTAGACATGTTAAGTTTGCATATTGGGTAAAGAAATTACTTTGATAGATCGAGGTTTTTGAGTTTTCAATGTTCAGATTTTGTAAAGTCTATAATTATCAACTTACATGTATATAGGGATTTGGCCGGGACCTGCATCTTAGTTTGAGAAATCAAGTTTGAGTTATCAACGTTTGACATGCTTTACTTAATTTTTTAAAATAGGTTTGATACTGGTGATTGTAATATATTGTCCATTAAATACAATGGCGCTCCATGTACATGGTAGATGTGACACAAAACTAAAACCCCGTTCAATTCCAAATTTTATTTCAGCTTTGCTGACAAATCATGTCAGGCAATGAACATGCAAATAAGGTAACCATGAATCATATTTTGCAATCAAATTGTCCTGTGCAAAAATGCTGTTCATGGTAGTAAAGTATATATCAGCAACACGGTTTGTGCTATAAAACACATATACAAAAGAGAGCTATGTCATTTAGCTTTAATATCAATCAACACAATGGTATCCAATAATTCTATTTTCATTAAAATATACTAATAGATATAATGTAACATCACTGACAAATGGTAACATCACTGATTAGAAGAGTAACATCACAAACATAAAGCATGCACATCTGAATTTATGAGCAAATGTTTAATGGCATCCAAGAACACAGTTTGACTTACCATAGTTTGACACCCAATAGCCGATGTATTTTTCGTGCTGGGGTGTCGTTAAACATTCATTCATCCATCCATTCCAAGAACACAGAATAGAGATTGTCTATTAAGAGTGAAATGCCCTTCAACGGTATTTTCAAAGCATGCATACATGGTTGAACCTAATAGGGCCCCATCATGTACAGCAGTCTTTCCTAACTGCATGCAGTCTAACCAGAACAAGACAACTGATGAACGAAGCATGACAATATTACTGCTATGACATGTCTGGAATATGAACCTTGATGTTTGAAGATTGGTGTGATGTTTGAACATAGGCATTATAGGCATTTTGAAGATAGGCATCGATAATGGTCAACTTTAAATACTTGATTTCCCTTAAGCATCAATATTCAAAAGTGGCAAAGGAGTTTGACAAGGGGAACATCTGTGCTCACAAGTACAGAAGATAGTTTCAAGCCTTCATCAACATCAAATGTAACTGGGGAGATAAGGGTTGACTAACGATGGAGCAGCCCACGATGGATGGTGGCAGGACCCAGATATGAGGTCATGTCAGCTGTCACCAACAGGCATCATGAGCACACTGAGCACCCATATTGCAGCTGCCCAGCTCATTTGTCCATCAATTTCCTGCACTGTTGAGTAGAAGTATCACAATGGACACACTTGTATTTGACCTATTCTGAACAGTTCTGGATATGGATCCAGATCAAAAGCCACCTCTGAAGACCGTGGCAGCCATTGTCTAAAATTCTGCTAGCCTGAAAATTTTAACCCTAATTTACAACTTATGTAGACTATATGTGTAATATTTGTATGGAACACTAATATAAAGTCAAACATGGCCTTTCTATTGGTGACCTTGAAATGACCTTAGGTCAATTGTGAAGGACATATTTTCCAAAATTGCCACTGGTCGAAATGCTGTAACTGTTATTTATGTCTACATTTAGTCATTTAGGAATTATACACCAATTGAAAGCTATGTATGACCAAAGTAGTAGAGGCCTTGAAATTACCTCTATTTTATTTTCAAGATTCTGTATCTGTTAATTTCTGTAGTTTTGCAATATACAGATAATGTTACAATGGAGTGTGTATCCACCAAATCTCGGAAAACAGCCACTGCGGTGGACAACATTGACCACAACCCACACCGGACTACAGGTACTTCAACAGATTCCACCAATGGAACACGCATATCAATTATGCAGGAACCAAACAGTTTTTTATATTAATATTCATGAAATACCAAAAACAGGAAATAAGATTCCAGCATTGCCAGTTAATTACACAAATGTTCCTCCCACTATTCACAACAAGACTTAACATTTTGTACCTCCCACAATAGACCCAGTACGTACTAAAGTAGCAGACATGGCCACTGCACAGGTAAAGGCGTACAAGTTGTTGGATAACCCAAGACGTCTATTGACAAATCTGAACTGGACAAATAAAATTACATCTTCTTGTTTCTTTTTCTTTCGAAATTGTTTTTATTTACATTTGTATTAACGTTGGGGGATTAACCAACAGGCAATACTTATATTAAGGCATGTTCCTACATTTTATAATTACAAACTACATCTTATTGGGGCATACCATGATTCATAATAAATAATGTTTATCAATATTCCAACAGCCCACAACTGTTACTCTCATGGTTCTCTTCCTCGCCTAGGTACATTGTGTCGCAATGATCAAGCAGTCCATTGATCTTTTAAATGATGCTATGTAATTACTGAACCATAACCAATACTCATTCTGGCATGCAAAACCTTGGGGAATTGGTTAGAGGAAAGTCGCTGAAGCACTGTAATATGCATTGCCGAAATTGCGACGAGTGGTGTGGCCGACTTGTTCACCAAGGCACATCTAATGAGCACAATATATACTCCCTTATCTATTCTTCAGAACGATACGAATGATTTGTAGAGATAGGTGCACAAATCAGACCTATTACCACAGTTCCTATATTGTTCACTTGAAATTGAACTTGAATATTTATCTTGATTAATTCACTACACAGTGTGTCTCTAGCACAGTTGACTGTTTTCTTCAGATAACTCACAGACCATGTCATATCGGAGACGTGAGCGTTTTGTCTGTAACCCTGTCAGCTGTGCATCAAGAGTTTCTGTCAGGAGGTTTTGTCGTGAACAGAACTATTCGTGTATTCTCAACTATGGCCCTGGATCACGCACATGAGCAGGGCAATGTCGTCATAGCAGATGTGGAAAATGTGCATCTGACCGAAATTTTCTCTGCTCTGAGACGCTGGGTGGTGTGCGGCTGAAAAATATCTAGAATGATTGACGAGTATAAACTTCTTGAATTTACAGCGAACACATATCAGAAGAACCATGTTTAAATTCCAGATAGAAGTTAACCAGCTGACATCACTAAGTGTAGATTTGGTGAACCGGTTTAAGGAGAATAGTGGGAATCGTGGATCAAGTTGTAGATTATGTGAAGTACTAATACTACAAGTATGTAGATGAATGATTCATCAAAAGATATTTACTATGGACTTATTCATTATAGCTTGCAGATATTTATGCAAGAATAAGAGGGCCAGCCTAAAGTACACAGCCTGCTGTTCTGTGAGGGGCATTGCTTCCAGGAGTAATGTAGGTCTTTACTAATAGTATTATGAAATACCGGTATAGATATGCCATTCTAGCGCTTCATTCCATGTACTGTTAAAAGTGAAATTCAGTTTAACCAAGCTTGTTATCAAAATCAATAAATGGTTGAATAACAATTATATTAAGGATTTGTTTTATTACTAAGTATTAAGTTGGTATTGATAATAAATAGGAAACTATCATCGACTTTTCGATAGGTGGGGCTCATGCACTTTACACAATTCCGGCTTCTAAATTTGTGTTTGTAATCCACCAATCGGTAGATCCATTGTATTATTCCCGGCCAAAATATGAGCATGTCTGTTGACTAAAGGGTAGAACGACTAAACATTAATAATAAATAATAAAAATCTATGACATGCGCAGTGTGTGGTACAAAAAAAGAGAAGATTTAGTGGAATAAAAAATAAAATAAACCGTCCATGTACTCGATGTTAAATCATGTGTCTCCCCCCCCCCCCCCTCCAACCAAGTAGGTTAGCTACCCTCTACCATTCTCATAATATTTTATCAAATTTAATCAACCAATCCAAAACCATTAAATGTGTACATATTTGACTGATAACGGTAACAATATTTAATAAGAAAGCTTTGATAATGCAAAATACTATGTTCCACACTTTGCTGTTGTTTACTTCCGGGTTCTATGAAATGTTTCTTATCGTGATTTAATATGAATATACATGATTAAAACTACAGATTTTTCATTTGCAGAGTAGTGTAAATTCTACCAAATGTTTCAACATATTATACGGACGGAAAAAACAAACGGTAGTTCAGTTTTGGTGATATAATGTTTTTATTAGTATACCAAATGTAATAACATTTGAAATATAGCTACCTCATTGTACTGTCTAACTAATCTTTGGTTAAAATTGGGTCAAACGTGAGCACGTACGATGCTGCATGCTTTTTATCGATTTGTCAAGAAAGCATGCATTCGGGCCACTGCCTCATTTTATGGTCTTGATCACTAGAAATTTTGAACAGTGCAGATCAGCGAATAACATTTTATTTCACATGATTGAAAAGCAAAATGCCACAAATGTTACAAGTTGATAGGGGTAGGGTATTTCTTTAATTATGCAGTGGCAATCGCAACATTGCGTCGCCCAGCAAGTTTGGGGAACATGAGTCAACGGTAGCTTGTTTAGTTGGGCGCCACAGGAAGATTAGCTGACCATCCCAGAAGTGGACGTCCGCTGGCTACGTTGCCACGTCAATACACCTCCGTAACCGATTTCAGAGGGCTACAGAGATGGCGAATCAGGTTGTAGTCACTCATGGTTGCCCAGTGTGTTATTCACTGACGAGTCTCAGTTCTAGCTTCACAGGTCAGATGGACGACAACATGTCTATCGACATCGAGGTGAACGATATTCAGACTCATGTGCTATGGAAAACGACAGATTTGAGGGAGGGTCTGTTATGGGGTTGTTGTTTTTTTGGGGGGTGGGGGAAATTTCTCATGGCGTGAAAACACCTCTTGTGGTCATCCATGGCTATCTTACAGTCGTAAGATACTGGGATCACTGAACATCGTAAGTTACGTTTTGCACATAAACGTAAATCTATGACTGAAGAGCATTTCACAAAGAAGTATAAACGTAAGTTACGAGTAAAGTTAGACGTAAATCAATCACAACTAGTCGCACACGTAAATTGCTACATCCACTTCGATAATTCATAAAATGGTAACATGTTTGGTTTTTGTAAAGTATTTAACAAATTAACTCCCTTTATTAATCCAGTGATAGCCAGTTTTGTTACCTGTATGATTTGATCCACTCAGGGTTCGCTTGAAGTGCCCGTGCCACAGGATCGAATCGCCTCAGTGGATCAATTCAACTGATTTGTTTTTCTTCTGGTTCCAACCAGTGCATCACAGCTGGTCAAAGACCATGGTATGTGCTTTCCTGTCTGTGGGAAAGCTAATATAAAGATCCCTTGCTGCATTAGGAAAAATATTGAGCGGGTTTCCTCTAACAACTACTTGTCAAAATTACCAAATTTTTGACATCGAATAGCCGATGAATAATAAATCAATGTGTTTTAGTGGTGTCGTTAAACAAAAACAACTTTTTTTTAATCCACTCAATTTAAAAAATAAATAATTCAAATAGGCTGATAGTGTTCAATTAAGACGAGTCTGCATATTTTCTGATATATGCAAATGTATGCAGCAACAAACCATACAATATTTTTCCCCAGTACCTATTTCGTGTACCAGCTCCCATTAAACGCAGGGACGTACCGTCGTCTGGACATGGGTGTGTGGTAAACTGTTCTGAAAACGCGTCTCTTCCCATCTTCATTATGAATATATACCGGCGTCGTGGTTAGGCCATCGGTCTACAGGCTGGTAGGTACTGGGTTCGGATCCCAGTCGAGGCATGGGATTTTTAATCCAGATACCGACTCCAAACCCTGAGTGAGTGCTCCGCAAGGCTTCATGGGTAGGTGTAAATCACTTGTACTGACCAGTGATCCATAACTGGTTCAACAAAGGCCATGGTTTTTGCTATCCTGCCTGTGGGAAGTGCAAATAAAAGATCCCTTGCTGCCTGTCGTAAAAGAGTACCCTATTTGGCAACAGCGAGTTTCATATAAAACAAAAAAGTGTCGGAATGACCATATGTTTGACGTCCAATAGCCGATGATAAGATAAAAAATCAATGTGCTCTAGTGGTGTCGTTAAATAAAACAAACTTTACTTTTTTCATTATTAATACACAGTACATAAAACAAATACATAAAAATTACAGTATTAAAAATAAAAAAACAAAAATACCATCCCAGTTATTAATAAAGTGACTTTTTGTAAAACGACTGGGGAAAAACCCCACTGCTCAGTCGATTTGACCAGCATCAGACCTGTGACGTAGCATCCGGCGTTATGTTAGTAGGTCAACATGCCGACAGCAGAGAATGATTTTTCGAAAAACAGCTGATTCTTAAAGGGACATTCCTGAGTTTGCTGCATTGTAAGATGTTTCTGAAAAATTAAATATTTCTACGATTAAACTTACATATTAAATATATTTTCTTATTTAGAATATCAGTATCTGAATATTCAATGTGTTTCTGGCAGTCTTAATATTTGTAAGAAGCCCGAACTGGATTTTGTCTTCAAATAATTTTGTACGTATGAAAAAATATATTTTAGGAAATAAAATTAAATTTAATCTAGTACAAATAGTACAAACTACTTTTTTTTTCATTACGAATATATGTGGATCCCTTTCGGACCTTGGTTCATTTGCCTTGCACAAACTCAGCTTGCTCCTTTTACAATTCTGTGACACCCCTTTCCCCTTCTATCAAACGTATTATTTTAAAACTTATATTTTACTTTCATCTTTTTCAAATTCAACTTAATATTTTCTCTACAATTTAGAAATAATATATATATCCATACACAAATGACTGCCTGCTCAACTGACTATTATTTTGATAGGGGTGAAAGTTGTCTAGACAAAAAAACCCACAAATGAAACACACCACAAAATACACCCAAATAGTGGTGTAGCGTGGGCGGGGCCACCGGGGCAGTTGCCCTGGGCGCAAAATTCTTTACTGGTGGAAGGACACGGGGAGTGCTATCGGTGCACTAGTTAGAGGGCGCAATACTTGGCTTGCCCTGGGCGCTGGCAACCCACGCTACGCTACTACACCCAAACATCATCTTGCATTTTGCCTACACAAATAATAAATTCGTTCATGACGTGGGAAAATTTTAGTTGCGGATCCAAGGGGTGGACATAACAGTTTTTATGCAGAGCCTTTTTGAAGTATATTTACTACTTTGTTGAAAACCACAAATTGAAAGTGCATAGCGACTTGTCCAAATCAGGCCAGTAGGAACCAGGGTGTGTGTGTGTGTGTGTGTGTGTGTGTGTGTGTGTGTGTTCGTGCCCCCCACTTGTGAGCCATTTTTCACATTAATGTTTACCATTGTAATCAAAATCTGATATAGAGTTACCCCATCCATCAGTGCCCCCCCCCCCCCCCCCCCCCCCCCCCCCCCACCACCACCACCACCACCAAATCAAATATAGGGAATTGACCCATAATATAGTGTTTTTAACTACATAAGTTAACATTGTCGCCAAAAGGATTTTGTTTGGTACAGTACAACCGCGTGTTGGTATACCGGAAACGGTGGTTTCCAAACTTTATCAAGTTTATTCGTTATTTCTTTTAAAAGTTATGTTTGTTTTGTTTAACGACAGTACTAGAACACATTGATTTATTAATAATCAGCTTTAGATGTCAAATTTCTGCTAAATGAATTGCAAAAGAAAACAGACGTAAGTTAG
>NW_024534889.1:0-17492 GCF_016097555.1 Gigantopelta aegis
TAGGTGTCAGACTGTAGCAAGCCGGAACCAGCATTTGAGTGTGTTTAAGCCAACTGAAGCAATCTCTCAAGCATTGACTTTAGCTTATTACTGCAGAGAGAAAGAAAATTAACCAACTATGGCTATTAAAATTGGTATACATCATTATTGGGTCCACTACAGTACCTAGTTCTATTAACAGTGATATATCTTGTTACAAGCTCAGCGAAGTGTATTATTTTATTCCTCTCAATATCTTTCTGCATCTAATACCACACTTACATGCATCTAAAGTTCACACAGACTCTATTTATTGTATTTTCTATCTTATTTTAAAAGCATTTTGCAATCCTGCTGAAGCATTTTTTGTCAATATTAACCTCAAGAATTGTCTCCTCAAGGAGGTAACTGCCTGTACCTCACTTGTAACCAAGCTGGAATCTACCAATTGATCCCCCTGCTCTGCTATCACCAGGGGTAGTCATTCCAGCAAATTGCACCATACACCGTTTGTTACAATACAATTGTAATGAAAGAGCAAAGTTCAGTACAAAAACTGGACAAAAAACAACAAAAACAAAAACAAAAACAAATACTTTATCAAACCAAGGCGCTGCAGTAGATCTTAAAGTATTAGTACTGTGTAATGCATGCAAGGAAAACTAATGGAGCTGGTATCAGTACTGGTACTATTGCTAGCAATAATGGTCAGATAATTAACCAAAATGCACTGCAAGATATGTTTGGATTCGGTCTGCTACAGTTTTCTGTAAAAGCGAACGAGAAAATATGCCAAGTCGTTCCCGAAGGAGAAGTCATTCCACGTAGTGGTAGTGGTCGCCATGGTAAGTCCTTTGTGATGATGTGTTTATCCGATCAACACACAACAACCATGCAATGTGGTAAGTTAAGTGATATAAATGAATTATTAATAAGACGTTTTTGTTCTTTAGATTGCCCTCCGAGTGCATGATAATGTGATAGTCACTGACTCATTTGATCACCGAACAACATGATGCTTGTTACATTGTTTTTTTTTTTTCACTTATGATACATTTTTAACACTTTTAATAATAGCTGACTAGCTGAATGTAGTATGTATTGTATTTATTTGTATTAATATCAGTAAAAAATAATTCCCTTTTAATACACCTGCAACACCTAAAGTACTCTATTGCATATAAAATAGTTAATTATTATCTCAACAAATTGGGATAATTACTTACCAGCTAATTGTTCCACCAATCCAAGCAAAATTTCTCGACCTTGTTTTTAAACTCATCACAACCATACAATTCCCCCGATACTGACAACCATAGCTCTGAGATTTTCCATCTTTGTCTTTACCAATACAAGCTGTAGCTAATGCTAACTCTGTTTCACTCACTCTTAAATCAAAACAAGTACAATGTGACCCATCAGCTGTTGAAAATGTTCCTGATGTGGTGAGCCTGCTAATGTAGTGCTGGTATACACAGTAAAGTTAGAAACATCAAAACTGATGTCACCACCATCTTCTTCACTTCTTGCCTTGAATGCAAAAACGCCCAACATAAAGAAAGGGGTGTCTTTTTTGAAAAAGAGATTTTGTAGGTGGAGCTGGTTCTTGCAAAGATGCTTAATAAAGTTTAGAAACCACAGAAACCACACCTATTTCATTCCTTGTGGCTCATACCACTTTTTCTTATCATTACCTTTCCAGACCAACTTATCTCTTATGGATAACACGTAGCCATTGGTACAGCTGTTCTTGTCACGTCATCTCTACAATTATAATAGGTCATCATTAATTATTGAAAGATGATCATCAAATATGACTGTTGTCCTTATTATATTAATATAGGTGTATTTGGATATGTTTTGCGAAGAGGGTCAAAAGGTCGTGCAATCTGTTTACTTGGACTTAGTAAATTATGGGAAGACATTGCTGTTCATGAGAGTGAGATAACGGTTAGGAATTTTTAAGTTTTTTATATTTCTTTGGTTCCCTGCCTTCCTTGATATAATTTTGTCTTTAGCTCTCTGTAGGTACTTTTTACGTACACAAACTTCAATAAAGAAAACAAAGTAAGCTTATCAAATAACAAAAGAGGTATATTATAAAACAATATCAACAACTGGTATATTAATTTAGGGGTCTAATCCAGGGCGGGGTTGCTAACCACCCTCGTCTCTTTTATTACATTTTGTATTTTGGGTAGTTTTACTTATCATGTATTTATTTAACTATTTATAGTTATAATAGATCTATTAGAGCCAGTTGACTACTGTGACCTAGTACATAGGATATTGGGCTACCATGTCCAAAACTTAATACCTGATATGTATGGAGGGTTTATAGAAATATGCTTCTCACATCAACTTCCCTTATGGAAACACTCTAGATCAGATCAGCCCTGCACTTTTATGTTTTATAAGGAAAAGAAGTATTTGACTTTAAGAAGATTTTATTATACATATAATGTTGTATAATTCTTATTGTAATTTTATTGACCATTAATTTAAATTTTCTCAGCAATTAATACAAGATCTTTAATTAACTAACTAATCCCACCCACATTTTAAAATCAAGTCATTTATGTCCATTCATTTTACATTACATACAGAATGGACAACCATCAGATGTTGAGTTAATAGATATTCCAGGTGATGAGAGTCTACGACACAGAACACTTAAGCAATATTTGGATAATGCTATTGTAAGTGGAATAAAAATATCAATCCATTTATCACTTGTATTTATCCATTTAGGGGGGTCATTGTATTAGTTGATAGTGTTCAGTTTCTCTCGAGAAGTAAGCAATTTAGCTCATTTGTTGATCGATCTCTCTCAGAGCCGAGGGTACATAAGAGACATGTTCCCATATTATAGCATACAAACAAGGTCAGTAGCATTGTCACAACATTAGATCTTGGTCTGTACCAATATATGTCCCATAACCACAACTTAGATATTGGTCATGTGACCAATATATTCCCTATAACCACAACAGTAATTTATATAGATATTGTTTTAGTGTTCATCTTCTGTATTGAAATGCTGACTCAATCACTGCTTGATTTTGATATTGATTTTGATCTTGATTTTGATATTCCTTACGGGGTAACTATTTTGATTGATTTACTGACTAATTCTATTTTCTAATAAATATAGAAGGTAAAGTATGACAAACAAACAAACAGCTGGTCATTGTTCCTTAGTGAGGCCCGCTCAGGCCTGCTTGACCTAACATATATTTCTATCTACACTATATATAATATTCTTACCCTTGTATTGTGTCTGTTCATAGATCTGGTACTAGCTCGTTCTGATGAGGAGATTATGTCATCCTTAGAGAATGAAATGTAAGAATAGACGATATGTATTGACCTAAACATGAAAGGACAGACTTTAAATGTAGGCAGTGTTTGGTAATATAATACCATACTTTAATGTGAAATTAATACTATACCCCAGACCCTAAACTTTAAACATCAGAACTTAATGTATTAATTTCACATTAAAGGTATGACATTTGATTACTGGCACTCTAACCGCTACCTTAAATGTAACTAGACATAAGATTCATCATTATGTACCTAGACCCTAAAACTAACCAAAAATCTAAAAATAGATACATGCACCGTGATGCTATTTATAGAAACCATGATGTTACATAATGAATGAATGGTTTATTAATAGATATATAGTTGAGAGTGTATTTATTCATATTTTACTTTATGTTTCTTGTTATCCTCAAAACCAGTACAACAGATCTTGACAAACCAGTCTGTCAAGTTAGGTATAGTCTTGATCAAAGCAGAGAGCAACAACAGATTTCAGCTGATTGCAAGGACAAACATTCTCGTTTGACACACCCACTACATTCCATTCAATTTGTGTGCTGTAGTGCACGAGGAAAGGGGATGAAAACAACTGTAGTCCTGAATATAGACAATATTATAAAATGGATGAATTCTTTGTGATCATTGCTGGGTTGAGCAATTATTAACCCTTTATAAACTTTATGGTTGGGAGGTGTGGCTGCACACGTGTTCGTGAAGAACTACTTTGCCTAATCATGAGTGATATGGAACCTATTTGCTGGTGGGGAGAGAGAAGAAAAGACGGAAAAGAAAGGATTTGTACCGCAAGATCCTTCTTACGAACATTTTTTGATAAGAATAGCCCCAGAAAGACGTAAACTTGTATAAGTTATAATTTATATTTCTTAAGCACTCTCTCTCTCTCTGTAGTTAGATGTTGCTATTAAGTTTCTAATCAATCCACGAGTAGCAAGTAGCCAATTAGTGGATAAGTTGCATTCCTAAAAAAAAAGGTCAATACTATATTACAATTACTTGTACTCTCTCTCTCCCCTCTTCCTTCCCCCCTCTCTCTCTCTCTCTTGTAGTTTAACTGAAGAAGAGATCTATTGGGCTACTCAAGAAGCAGCTAAAAGAGCAACTATTCTCTTGTCTCCTCTCTCTTCCTTTTACAACTCCTCCTGGTCCTCCTCCATTACCATCACGACTTTTATCATGGCACAAATTTTAGTGGGTGGAGTCATGATAGAGGCGTGGGTGGACTAGTGGTGTACTGGATCACGTATTATAAGATATATTGTAGTACTTATTATATTGGCCTATAGACATTTATAAACCAATGGTTCTCAGCACAAAGAGTCCAAAGAGAAAGATTAGATGATGTAGAATCAAGTATTCAACAACTTCAAACAAACCTTGAGGTCTCAGGTATTAACGAGTGGCATTGAATAAAGTAATATAAATTTTTATTAGCATATGTCTATAAATCTTGCTCCTTATAATGATATAGTAACATGTATTGTTATTTTTCTTGTAGTACGCGATTAAAGGAGTCACCTCAAGCTATAAAGGTAAGCAATGTACTATGTATATATGTCTCTCAATATGATCTTTCTCTCTCTAGACATTACTGGAAAGACAGCAACAACAGTTAACAACACTAACATCACAGGTAAATAGTAAGCTATTAACATTTTAATATCATAGTATCAATAATTGTTTTAATATATCAAAGTACATTATAGTTATATATTTTAAATAATTTAATTTTATTATTACCTTATTTAGACTCCTGTGATTACTGAGCACTCACTACATAGTATTAATTCTGACTACTACCTTAAAAGGATTATTGTTTAACAGGTAACTATACTTGATATATCATATGCCACATTTAACCACACCCACTATAATAGACATCAATTTCCCACTCCACAACGAGGAAATTCTAATTCTGGTATACCATCTTGGCAAAGATCAGTTAGTCCCCTCAAGACATTTCAATTCCCACAACCTGAATTATCAAGGAGGAAGAAGGAGATAAAAATAGACACCATTATACCTAACCATGATTAAAGCAAATAAAATGTTTTTTTTTACAAAGTAGAGTATACATTTCTTCAAATTTGAGCACTTACATAGATTGTTTGGATGTTCTCGCTATGTTCATAAAAAATAACATGTCTTTAAGTTCTCTTTGACTGCCTAAAACAGTTTTGATAGACAGATTTCATTCTTGTATCATAAACCATATCAATAAATCAATGTGGACACCAGTTTGCTCTCAAGGTACTCTAATGATATAGTAGATACACATGCACTGATGAGATGAATAGATGGAGAAAAGGACATCATCCTCTTTTTCATACACATGATGATGTCATACTTTCCTTTATAATTATTTTTATTTTAAGGAATAACTTTTAGTCTTAGTTATATACATGACTTAAGAAACTTATAGACTCAGTTAAAGTTTGCAAGTAAATTATAAAGTACAAATTATTTTGAAGAACGTCATTACAATTTTGAAATTCCATAGTAAAAAAATACTATATTTTGTTTTGCAGAATGACTATGCATGTTTCAGTTATTAACACTCTGTGGTGGTCATGATGAATTTTAATTAGATTATTAAGGCCCTTAAAAGTGAAGAGAGGTCCACTTCTCAAAACTACCGAAAGTACGTGTAACAGCTAATTTATAAACACAGTAAAGACCTTTAAAAATGTCAATTGAAGAGCCAGGTATGTTCTTATATTTGCTTGTTTAATAATTTCATTGTAATTGATTTTCAGACTAGAAACTACACAATCTATAAATGGCCTTGTGATCATTATTGATAATATGGTACCTGCTCCAGATGATGAGTTAAATGGTCTAGTGGAACGAGTGAGGAAGTGCAAGATCTAACGCGTATATTAAGAAATGTATTTGGATTTTTTGTCATTTGCTTTACAATCTTTCTTCTAATACCTTTTTTTGACTGCTTATAGAAATTATAAGAGCTACAGCTGATGATAAGTTTGATTTGAATGCTTTTATTCTGATTATTCTCACAAAGGAGACAAGCCCAACATATATGATACTAACAAAGAGACTATACCACCAAGATATATTGAGCTATTTCTCTGATGAGAACTGTCCTAAACTTATAAATAAGCCAAAACTTTTCTTTTTCCAAACTATTCTGACAAAAAATTGTGTTGTTCCGAACATCGTTTAGCCATTCCTTTCAATTCTTGTGTTCTTTTAACATACCCTCAGAAGGAATCTCCAACACCTAGGCTTACACAGTGTATGCAAGCTCACTGCCATGATACACCCAATTTGTGATATATTTGATCGATCAAAGAACAAATTAGAACGAAAGGTCATTACGTTGAATGGCAATCAAATCTCAATCGTCCATTGTAACACTATTTTTACCTACTCTTCAAAATGCTGCTTCAATCAAGTAGTTAGATGCAACCTTCTACACTATATTCACGCATATATGATATTATATCCGTTATTATAGAGCTAGTTAGTAGACATATGAGATTATTCCATAAGGGTTTAGCCTCCAATATCAGCTAAACAGTTTGTGTGTAATGTCTATTGCTAGCTAAGGGAAACTGACACTATTTCTATCACTATTGAAGTGACTTATTATTTTAACCAGTACTTAATATAAACTGATACTATTATAGTAATTACTGTCACAGCTGCTATGAGTAAAGTTACAATAAGAAATAAACCAACACTATGTATATATGAGATATGTCTATTAAATATGATTTACTTCATATGCACAATATATAAATACTGAACAGCTTCCCCTTGTTACCTATGATAATTTTCTTCATAGCAGGTATGCTTGATATGAAATCAGTAACAATAAAGAGTACTTACTTAATTGCTTAAAACAACTGATCAGTTTAACAATGACTTTAAAAGATCTGCAATACATTTATATATTATTGTTAAGATCATGTGTGTAGGTGTATTACTAAATTAACTATACAAGTAGCTGTTCATTTGTTATAGTCTAGCAAACAATTATAATTAAGACAATATCACACTTTCTCCTCAGACTTATAAGTATATATAAACAGTTACGCAAGCAATGTATTAATTTCCTCTTACCTCATAAATTTTACATTGCTTATCCTCTTGTCATATAGAGAGGATCTTCTACTCTGGACAAAGAACGTCAATTGTCTCTTGCTATTTGGTGTCCTGTTCGTCGCCAAACAATTACTTTTCTTGAGCAACAGAGAGATGAGATATTAAAAATTGTCCAAGATTTCAGATTTTATAAAATCACTGGATCTTCAACAAGTCTATTTGTTGGAGGAACTCTTGTTGCAATTGGTCTAGTCCTTATTCCATTTTCCTATGGGTGCATCACTTGGATTTTCATTAGCTGGAACTGCTATGGGAGCTGCTGGAACTGCTACGTCACTTATTGCTGCTGTAAATGCTAAAGTAAAAACTAATAGAAAGTTAATGGAAGCGCATGATCATATTATGTTTGATCATAAGATTAGTGCAAATGTAAATGATACAACCCATGAATACAATTTGGCTATTGAGAAAACTACTGGTAGTATAGCAACTTGTGTTAGTGGAGTAACGGAAAAGCCTAAACCTGGAAGTGTTTCGTGCTAAGTTTGGCGCTACTGCATTTAGAACTGTTGCTATTCTTGGAGGACCACTTGGCGGATTGCTTTACTTGTTACCGCACCTCTTGATTTATATCAAATTATCAAGAATAGACGTGAACTAAGAGAATCAGGAAATGGTGAAAATGAGAAAGATGAAATTTATGTATGGTACACGACTCAAAATTGAAGAAATGAAAAGTGAAACTCTCTCTTTTTTGAGCAAAATGAAGGACACAGATCAGGAAGATGTGGAAATTGATCCACTCCTCCTAAACACATGAGGATAGATAGCATATTCACACATCTTTTGATTACATCCAGTTCAATCAAGAATAGTTTGTTACCATAGTTTACTTACAATGTATCAGTCTCTTTTGCGTGTGTATACATGTAGTTTTGTTTATTTGTTTAAAAATCTTGGATGTGGTATGGCATTGGTAAAAAGTACCATAATTAACCAGGTTAATAGGAGTAACTTCAAATAAGTCATGTGACAATACATATAACTCTACATGCACTGATGACATTTTGAAAACTTATTTTCCAATGTTTACAAATAAAAATGATTTTTATTAATGTAAGTATCTTTTATTTTGGTTTTTCTTGATAATTTTTATTTACTCTAGAATAAGAGGGAGTGTTTTGGTTGTTGGGATGTGTAATCATACATTGCAGCCACATCTATCCATCAATAAAGGATATAGATGGTGACCAAGGTTAAGTTCCTTTATTTGCTGATATTAATATATGTATAGCTTGTCAGGTGCATGCTTTTATAAATACACCAATTGGAATGAAATGATGTCACCTAAATGTTGCTATAAATAGTAACTGGGTTTTAGGGTATAGATGACATGTCAGTGATATAGGATATGATATAAAATTGCTCATTTATGCTTTAGGCAATAATATGGCAGCTGCAGAGTATAGTTAGTTAGATGATAGATGGATAGGAGGGATTACATGATTATGTATGGAATATGGACGAAGTGGTCTGTTATAATAATACTAACAATATATAAAAAGCACTTACTATGCAAATTATATTGTTTTAGGATGTTGCTGATTGTGTTAATTATGAATGTTGACTTGATTGTAGGAGTTTTATTGCTAACTCATTATGATTACATCATTTTGATCATTATAATAAGAATTCAGTAAAGGAGACGTCCATTTCTCCAACTATAGAACTGAAGTGTTTGTGGTTACAGTTTTTACTTGAGTTTCTATAAAATATCTATATTGCAGATGTTAGGTAGGTAGGTAATGAATATCATTATAATATTATTGCTCACACAATCAATAACATAATAATTTTAATGTTATTTCAGAGATGATGTCCACTCGAACAAGACAAAATACGGCTGTATCTAACGGTCAGCAATATCAGGAGATTGAGCTTCTTTGTTGCTATTTTTTGTGTTTTCTTGTTATGTTAATAATAATTTTACTTCTGGACCACTTTCTTCACTATATAAATCAATAATGATAATTTTGTTTGACACTTTTATAGTTGTATCAGAACTATCAATGATTGATTAACTCTCATGATACTATGGAAGCTCAGTGGGACCAGTCCAAACCACAGGCCATATACTTTAACAGTAACTTTTATGGTGTAGTGACAGGGATCAGTATTAAAATATGGTGATCTCAGACTGTCCCATTGGGTTTCTGAATTGAATGCTCTAATTTAGTAATGATATATATATATGTGTGTGTGTGGTGTGTGTGTGTATACACATGATGAATATGGAAATAAGGATGTCAATCCTCTTGTTCTAAATACATACACATGATGTCATATGCCTTTTGTATTGTTTTAAGGAATGAAATTTTAGACTTAGTTATATACGTGAGAAAACTTCATAGACTCAGTTAAAATTTTACAAGTAAATTATAAAGTACAAATTATTTTGAAGGAGTTGTTACAATGTATATTTACATATATGTTATGTCAGTGCTTGTGTTCTCATCATGTGATGCAACTTGTTGTAGTTCATAGTCTGTCTCTCTAGTCATCTCTGTACCCTCGACTGAAGGACTATTGGAAGGAGTATTACCTTTCTTGCCTTCTATAGCAGCAGATAACTAGATAAAAAAGAATGGATTATGGACAGATAGCCTGCATTGCAGCAGGAAATGACTTACATCTGTTAATGTAACCACACCCACTAATTTGCCAAGACTTGTTACATAAGCATGTGATAATGTCAATAAGAAAATAAACTGTGAACCTAGAGGGGAGAGAGAGGAGGGTGGGAGGGAGGGAGGGGAGAGAGAGAGAGAGGAGAGAGTTACTAGGTTAATAATAAAATGATATATACTTTTGTTAGTGATGTCATTTCTACAAGTTGAAAAGGTTGAAGGATCTATTAAATTGGAAGGAAACTCGACAGTCTCTGACAGCTGCTGCTCTTCAAGTTGAAGTAAAAAACTAAACAAAATGTAAAGAGAGAGAGAGAAGTAAAGAGTAAGCCCCTTATAATTAACTCACTTCTGATGACTCGGGCTCAGATTCAATTACTTCAGCTAATTCCTAAATAAAAAAGATAAAAAATTGGACAGCTGTAATAAATGAACAAGAATGGATGATAAAGATGGTTGATCTCTATTCATCCATTTATTAATCCATCAATTGATAAATAAAAAATGGATGCATAAAATAAACAGCTGGAATAATATATTTTATTTTAATATGATTCATAAAATGGACAATACAAAAAAAATGGAAATAAAAACAATAGAGTAAAGATATATACAAACTAAGATATATATGAACAAACATTATTGGTCACAACAGTAGAGGACTATTTATGAAGCATGGCCTAACCTCTTCTGCTCCATCAATATCGTCCACAGAAGGTGTCTTGAATATTTGGTTAAACCTCTCCGATACTGATTGTACTAAATACAAATAGTGGGTGTGGGTTTATCATATTTTATAAAAGAATATTCATACCTATTGGGAAATCTGGGTGAAGATGGTCTCTCTAAACTACCAGTAGGAGAACCTGGTTCCACACTCTCTCTATAAAAGAGGATGTTCTTTGTATAATGTATAGAGAATTTATGACATGAAGTCACATGACATGGTTATTATGTCACATGCTTCATTTAAATTTCAGGAGGTGATTATTTTGGCGCTAACTTTTAGCTCATTATTTGTCACATGATTTTTTTCTCTATGTCACATGACCTACCTTATTTGTCTTTGTTTAATCTCTTTGACATGTTCATAAACACCTTGTAACTGTTCATTTAACATGTACCAAAGATTGAGACGAGAGACGGAACCAATGAGATACGAGACTCTAGAATGGACAAATACTTTCAAAAAATAGATAAATACAATAAATCAAAAACACTATAAACAACCAATAAGGGGTCAATATATTATTGACCACACCCACCTGGATTATCAACCAATGGATATGAGGTGTGTTTGGAGTTTCGTAGAAGATGTCGTAAATCTCGATATGTAGATTGATAGGACAAGTACAAAAGGTCTGTTGTCATAATGTCACGAGCATATAAATTATAATATCTAATTAAGATATAAACAAACATTTATATATAATTATATGTTACCAGTACACTGTATATTTACATGTACATATATGTGTACATGTAATATATATATATATGTTTTACTTGTGTAATTTAAGATCTGGTAGGAAAGGGAGTTCTTTAAGTAAAATATACTGTCGTAAAATGATGGCTGTATAAGTGATGCAATAGCTACTGAGAGAAGGACGCAATCTAATAAAAAAAAGAATAGATGGATGAATGAAGAGATGGACATATAGCTGGATCAATCACGAAGTCATAATGTAGGTGGGCGGATGAATGGGTAGTTCAATGGACGGATAGGCATAAATGAATCAAATTTAGATTCATGACAACTAATCTAATTGACCCACACCCACCATTACAGGTAATATATGTGTTTTTTTGTCCCGTCAATTCAAACACAATTACAGACGTTGATATTGTATGTGTCACACACCCCCAGCCATAGCAGCCGCTCCAACCAACAGCATACCCTCCTGGACTAACAAGACGACCATTGATACCAGACTGAAAAACAAAGTCCATACTCTCTCCTACAAGACGTCCAAAAGCAGCACCTATGAATATGGGAGGAGTCAGCATTGGGGAAGTTTAAGAGTAGTTTTACCAATCAAGAAAAACTGGTAAAAGAAAACTCCAGTGCTGGTATGGAAGAGCTACAGCAATAACAGTGAAATAAACTGGAAAGAGAGAGAGAGGAGAGAGAGAGAGAGAGGAGAGAAGAGAGAGAGAGAGAGGGAGAGAAAGAATAGCAATGACTTTAGTACAAGCTTGTACCTTAATACAATGAACAAAGTCAGAGATAAAAAGATGGAAGTGTTAGCCCAATTATCTAAAATATTACGTTGAATACTATCATCAGGGAAATCAAATCTGTCGCCTTGGATACGCCACCAAGTAAAATTAGTAAAAAGTTGCTCCAGTGCTTTTCGCTGAGTGAGCTAAAGAAAAAGATAAATGTCTGCTTCAATCAACCTCTTACTTGACCAGCCATGAACTGTCCTAAACCCAAGAGGAAAGCTAAGAACTGTTATGACAATGGTAATAATAGCTGGATAAATGAAGATACTAGAGAGAGAGAGAGAGAGAGAGAGAGAGAGAGAGAGAGCGAGAGAGAGAGAGAGAGAGAGAGAGACGAGAGAGAGAGAGAGAGAGAGAGAGAGAGAGAGAGAGAGAGAGGGAGAGAGATGAAGAGAGAAGAGAGAGAGAGAGAGAGAGAGAGAGAGAGAAGAGAGAGAGAGAGGAGAGATCAACTCAATCAATAATATTGTTATCAACACACACACACACACCACGCTAATGATCTGTTTTGTAATTCTCAATTGCTAATACCTGTATTCCAAACCACGAGTGTATTTACGATATTTTCTTCTTAAAATGACCAGCTGGTGATGACAATATACAAACAAAGCACTTCCCAAACCAGCCACTACACTATAAATGGGTGGAGCTTGTTACTTAGCAACCAAAGAGCAAACTTACCCAATAAAAGCAAAGGCCATTATTTCTAAAGGATCAAATGGAAAATCAATGTTAAAAGAGGTTTTAAAGAGGGCGGTGGATAGTTTCTTCTCGTCTAAACCATACTGCAATAAGACGAAATAGAAAGGCACCTGAGACGGGCTCCAAAGAAACCTCGCCAATAATTTCGGACAGCAAAATAAGTAGAAGTTACTTCAATACTGAATAAAACACCTAATGGATACATAGAATAGAAAATGGATGCATGTATATTTAAATAGATACACAGAATGGGATAATGGATGGCATACTCCTATTGGTGCAGCAAAATTACTGGACACACCCACAGCACAAGCAGCTGCTAATAACTCATTAGTGTGTGCCTCATTCTAAAGAAGGGGCATTGTTTATCTATTGTTTAGTTGATTATTATGACTTACAGCAAATACATGGTTAAAAATACGTACATATTTACTGATTAAGCGAGACATCAGATCAGCAATTATACTTGATATATGAACAAATGGTCCCTGTGTGTGTGTGTGAGAGAGAGAGAGAGGCAAAGGGATAAACTTCATGTATATATGTATATCTATGTACCTCTTTCCCAATAGGTAGAGTACTACCCACTGCAGTTATAAGAGCAACTGTCTTTTGAATAAAAGCTCTAAATGAGAGATAATTAGGAAGATTTACTCCACGTAAAACTGTCTTCATTTCTGGGATACCAGAACCTGTGTGAGGGAGAGGGGGGGGGGGGGGGAAGGTAGTACACAACAGGGTCTTTTATATATTAACTTACCAATAGCATGTATAGATACTAATTGAACAAAACCAACTGAAAATAATACTAAAACAAGTGGAAAGAAACATCCACAAAAATGCCTGCAAAACCAATGAGATTCCATTGGTAGTTCCAAACTGAGAACCCTCATGAGCTATATGGACATATGGAATTGATAAGTGGATACATAATAGCTACTATATAGTACTAACCCTCTCCTAATACATCAATGAAGTAGTCAATTCCAAAGGACAAGATGGCCATTAAAATACCCCGTACTAAAATGAATACCCAGTCTCCGATATAAGGTGCTATGTACTTCTTAAATATCATCATTGACTCTAACGGATTAATACAGACATGAATGGATACTAAAAGCAAATGATGGCTCAATAGAGAACAAAATGGATGCATACATTACAAAATAGAAATAAGATAACTTATTAATACATTAATTATATTATAATTAATTAATTGTTATTAATTAATAACTAACTTGTTTTCTTTTCTCGTCGCTGTTGTCTAGCATAAGAACGTCTTCTCGATTCTTCCACTTCTCGTTCCCTCTGAGCCGAGGCAACTCCTCGTGCATATTGTCCCATTCAGTACGATATCGACCATGCATCTAACAGAGTTGTAACTACTTGACCACGCCCATAATATTGTGTGTGGTAAACTCACGAGTGTTCTTTCGAATTCATATTCTTTCTGTTCTGCTTGGGCTTGCCATTTTAATCGGAGGCAATTGTTAAAGTCGCTTCAAAGAAGGAAACAAGAGGTTATGTAAAAATTGGGAGTTTCCTAATTAAACAGATTCATTATTAAAACAATCAAAATAAATGTACCCTTGGCAATGATTAATTCGAATATATGCGGTATTTATATCATTTTGTTTACACATAATTAAAAGGGTGGGGCTATAAGTTTTATAATATTAACACATAGTATAATAGTATTCATAAATTCTTTAGATATTTCGCATGTGATCTCATTTGTCTAGTCAAAGGTGTGTTTCTGCAGGAACGAGACAATCTGACTACTAAACAAGCATAAAGAAAACTCGGTCTACAAGCTGTGATTGCTCAGTTACAAACCAAGAAGATACTTGGAACTATACTTTATAATTTAGTGTTTTGCAAAAGGTCAAAGAATAGTTTCTACAAAGTCAAGCAAATCAAGATTTTCAAAAGTGATGAATTATTTGTGAAGTGGCTGTAACTATTATTGTTTAGTGTACTATTCTAAATAAAATGGATTCAGTCTCTGAGGCTCACAAACTTTTGAAAGGTGAGAGCAATCAGTAAACAGTAAAGGAAGATATATTTACTGAAGATACTCATGTAAACTGTATGTTATAAATTTATTAGTGGAAGGAAGTCAACTTTTACTGGATACAGTAAGAGTAGATAATATAAAGATGATTGATGTGTATATGTACGCCCTGTTTGTTTGTATTTTTGGCTATGTAGAGAAAAGTTTCAGTTTTAGCACCTGGTTTTTGTTGCTGTTGTTTTTGTCACTAGTTTTTGTATGTCCAAGTTAATGACACATTTAGAGCAGCTGCTTGTAATTAGCGACTCTCTCGCATTCTTTATTATTGCTAGTAGCAACAGCTGCTATAGTCCTGTCCAACTAAATCATTGTGTGGCCATCCTGTCAATCCTCACACATGAGAGTGATATATATATTATTCTTTAAATACAATCCACCTGGTTTGTTTATTGTACTAGTTATTTTAGCTTTTCCTTTACCTCAAGACAACATTTTTGACTCAAAACTGACACTCCATTGTTGTACAACATGTTAATAAATTATAACATTTCAGTATGCTATGTATAGCATTATTCTGTCATTATTACCGTTAATACTGCTCAGAAGCTGGCTCTAAGCTGGTAGAGTATTCATTTACCATTGATTGCTATATATAGAGGTAATTGATGAGCAACATGGCTCAGTTATTATGTCTGTCTAAAAATATAATAATATTTCTGAAATAAAATATTATGGTCAAGCCTAGCCCTTATTGCACAAAATTGTATCTGTTCTCAGATGACTTGTACAAACCAATTTATTGTTAACAAAGGTAATTAAATTGACACTTGTCAAACTTTACTACAGAAATTGAAAGGTTTGGTTGATATGCAAGACTAAATGTATTAATATGGACAATAGAATGTATGCCTTGATCAGATTACGTTACTGGGAGTTAACCAAATAAATTCATATGTCAATGATATGGTTCATATGACATAGAGTATCTGACTAATATAGAGCTAGTAAGTAGCCTTATAGAAGTTAATTTTCCAGTTAAATCAGGACATCCTGTTGTCTTTACTATATTTTGTAGTATGTTTTGTTATCATATCTAGACTCTGTATCTAGTTTAGGAGTAATCATTAATGTTGCTGAACAAACAAGTCACATTATATACACTCACAAAGCCATCTATATATACTATAAGGGTGGGCAGTTGTTTTACAGCAGCTGAACATGTGCCTTTGGAGTGACTACTATAAACTAATAGTACAACCATTATTTAGTGATATGGTTTAGTTTTGAGGTCACCTCTCTTTCTCTCCAACTAATAAAAATCCTTTAGTATTAAAGTATGTAGGGTAAGCTGGTGTTCTTTTTATGCATATCATGTAAACAAATCATATATTACAGCTCTGTTAGTACATGTTATTGTGCTGTAAATACCCATTACATGTACTCAATATTGTACATATATGTATATGTCAATAGTTTGATATAATAATTTTATTGTATTATATACATGTACATGTTGTTTGTTTATCTTAGAGATTGTTGTTTTTAACAAAGATTTAAAATCACGTAGTTGTCCGTGTGTGTGTGTGTGTGTGTGTGTGTGTGTGTGTGTGTGTGTGTTTGTGTGTAACTACGTCTCTTTAGGTATGTAATAGAGTTGAAACTAAAAGTTTGTTGCCCCTCCTTGTTGCTGGCTATAGTCTACAAGTGCAACTAACCTTTAAAGAAACAGAACAAAAGGTCGTGTAATACTAGAGGAGAATTAAGAGATAGATACTATAGTAGTCATGACTGAGGGGTTAGTTAGTATCAATAACTGAATTGATCGTGTCTTCAGAATAGAGAAGAGCTATATGTTATAGCATTAAATGAAGATAGCTTGATTCATTTCTCTCTAACCAGTGACTATACTATATGATTGTACCAGATTTGTTCATGTTATGTAACAGCTGCTATTAGTCAATACTAGTGTGAGATCTTTTGAACTAAGTGATAACTTCTGTCACCATAACTACTTCCTATTAATTGTCAAAATGAGCAATTAATGGGACTTTTTTGATCTTAACATGTAACTGTTAATGTGTGATTTTTTGCTTTGTGAGTTGTTTTAGCAAGTCTCTTAAGTTGTTGTGACACATGCCCTGTCAGTGAAAGTAGCCGTTATGATTTACTATAAGAGTCCCTTTAATCTTTTATTCTTGTGTCTTTAATACTTAGTTCTGAAATGTATTAACATGTTCATCTCAATATGTTCACTTAGTGATATATTATTTATCCCTATATACTGATTATGTTTATACTAATGTTCACTAGTCTAGTAATTTTTGCTATTTGAGGTCACTCATGTGGTAGTAACCTCGATGTTCACTATGTATCATTATATCATGATAGAATCATATGTATGCAGTTCATAGTAAAGTGTTTATATGATTCGTAATCGTCTCTATTAAGAATTTTTCTGGCATCTAGTGACT
>NW_024534890.1:0-13016 GCF_016097555.1 Gigantopelta aegis
AAAAAAAAAGCAATTTTATTTCATCTGGTACCAATGTGTCAAGTAGCCTTGTGCTTGAAACATGTATGGGGTACCTGTAAAAAAAAGTACTCGAATTTTGTGCGGAACTAGGGTAGTCATAGACGCTACCCGTTATCTCAGAAACGAGCAGCTTGACCCCCATTTTTTTCTGATTAACTTTAAGTGTGAGGGGTGGTAGTATTTATATCCGTGGCGTTTATGTCGGTTGATACGTTGTAGGTAGGAGTTTTAGCCACATATGTTACTATTGTCGTCTATGGGATTTGATTTGGTAGTATACACCCTATAGCACATATTCAGTGCATAATAAAAAATATTATGATTTTGTCATTTTATTTAATTAAACTATACTGGTTGATTAATTAGCCATCACTGACCATGCAAGTTCACAATGACCTTGACCTTGACAATAATCTCTGTACATGGCTCTGAATGGAGTTTGATTAAATTTGTTCTCACTATTGTGCCTTCTGTTCTTATTTGTACATAGCAATAAGGTTGTTAAACATATACTTAGATCTCCAGATCATTTTTGTTTCTTAATAATCACTTAGTTAGCTCTCATGAAAAGCATGTTGACTTTATACTAGATTCAGAACCAATTTTTTCAGATTTGATTATCTGCCTTGGATTAAGTTGATAATTTATTTTATTGTTAAAGCTGTATTACCTAATGTTACTAGCTAAATAAAATGCTGGATTACAGATTGTAGGAATACATCTAATGTACATATTGTATTCATCCGGATTAGAAAATAATGCAAGAAAATAGATGTTAGGGTAATTTTGTTATTTAAAAATAGTTTTTTTCGGTAATTAATCAAAAATAAATGTGTTAAAGCTGCATGATTATTCCAGATATCACAACTATTAAAACCTCCAACTACAGTAGGCTATAAATAAAATATAGTCAGGAATATTGGTGGCTGCCATTGGTTTTGATGGTTCATTATGAAAATCAGCATGGCCGATGGATTTGAAATTCCCACACCTGGTAACTTGAAGACACCCACACCCAGCATACAGGATTTCCTCCCAACACTAATGTTCAGGACATTAAGTCATTACTTCATACAGGTACAGTCATGTTTGTGTTTCCTTCCTCAGACAGTGTATTTTTTTAATACTGATATTTCTTTGATGTGCCTGTTAAGGTCTTCATAATCTAGGGGTCAATCAAGTGCATGTGTTTTAATGGAATTCTTTAAAGGGGTAGAGGTACTCTGACTATCTTTGTTGTCTCTACATATATACCTGAGTACACACACCCAACTGAAAGTAAATATCTTCAGGAGTTTTATTTTAAAACATTTTGTTGTTTAATATGACATATTGCATTTGTACAAAACTATATGCAATATATATGCTTTTTGAGGTGTACATTATATTAGGTTGCACTGTAGAAACAACAGTTTCAGTGAGGTTGTCAGTTTATGTCAGAATACACCAGATCCTGGTTGTCATAAAGACACATAGCTGGACACTTTTTGAAAAATGTATGTTATCAGTATAGGTAGTACTAACCAAATAACTTCCGGCTGGGTCAAAGTTGGAGGTGCACCGAACTTTTGATAGAGAAGTGAACACCACAAGTCCTGTGATTGGTTATAAATGTGAGTGTGTTGGTTGTAAAAAATAATAGTTTTATCTGGGTAAAAAAAAAAAGCAATTTTATTTCATCTGGTACCAATGTGTCAAGTAGCCTTGTGCTTGAAACATGTATGGGGTACCTGTAAAAAAAAGTACTCGAATTTTGTGCGGAACTAGGGTAGTCATAGACGCTACCCGTTATCTCAGAAACGAGCAGCTTGACCCCCATTTTTTTCTGATTAACTTTAAGTGTGAGGGGTGGTAGTATTTATATCCGTGGCGTTTATGTCGGTTGATACGTTGTAGGTAGGAGTTTTAGCCACATATGTTACTATTGTCGTCTATGGGATTTGATTTGGTAGTATACACCCTATAGCACATATTCAGTGCATAATAAAAAATATTATGATTTTGTCATTTTATTTAATTAAACTATACTGGTTGATTAATTAGCCATCACTGACCATGCAAGTTCACAATGACCTTGACCTTGACAATAATCTCTGTACATGGCTCTGAATGGAGTTTGAATCAAAGTTAGCACTGAAGAAAAGTTGGTTTTGGCCTATAATTCATACTGTAAAGATTTCAATAATTTCTTTTTACATGGTATTTGACTTGCCATATACAACTGCTCTTAAATATGGTATTATATATAGGCAACCTGAACTAAGATTTTAATAGCAATTTATTTTTATATTAAAAATAGCATGTGCCAATAGTGGGTTAATGTCTTTAGTTTCCATTAACATTGTTAATTTTTTATGTATGAAATTCTGAAAACTCAAATTTGTAAAGAACTTGATTTTTATTGTCATTTTGACATATTTATAGGATGCTAAGTTATATTTTAGACAAATTTGTAGTTTTATGAAAAAAATTTAAAGTAAATTTGAAGAAAAACTTTACCAAAAACATAATTAAATTTGTTGTCACTATTGTGCCTTCTGTTCTTATTTGTACAACAATAAGGTTGTTAAACATATACTTAGATCTCCAGATCATTTTTTTTTCTTAATAATCACTTAGTTAGCTCTCATGAAAAGCATTTTGAGTTTATACTAGATTCAGAACCAATTTTTTCAGATTTGATTATCTGCCTTGGATTAAGTTGATAATTTATTTTATTGTTAAAGCTGTATTACCTAATGTTACTAGCTAAATAAAATGCTGGATTACAGATTGTAGGAATACATCTAATGTACATATTGTATTCATCCGGATTAGAAAATAATGCAAGAAAATAGATGTTCGGGTAATTTTGTCATTTAAAAATAGTTTTTTTCAGTAATTAATCAAAAATAAATGTGTTAAAGCTGCATGATTATTCCAGATATCACAACTATTAAAACCTCCAACTACAGTAGGCTATAAATAAAATATAGTCAGGAATATTGGTGGCTGCCAATGGTTTTGATGGTTCATTATGAAAATCAGCATGGCCGATGGATTTGAAATTCCCACACCTGGTAACTTGAAGACACCCACACCCAGCATACAGGATTTCCTCCCAACACTAATGTTCAGGACATTAAGTCATTACTTCATACAGGTACAGTCATGTTTGTGTTTCCTTCCTCAGACAGTGTATTTTTTTAATACTGATATTTCTTTGATGTGCCTGTTAAGGTCTTCATAATCTAGGGGTCAATCAAGTGCATGTGTTTTAATGGAATTCTTTAAAGGGGTAGAGGTACTCTGACTATCTTTGTTGTCTCTACATATATACCTGAGTACACACACCCAACTGAAAGTAAATATCTTCAGGAGTTTTATTTTAAAACATTTTGTTGTTTAATATGACATATTGCATTTGTACAAAACTATATGCAATATATATGCTTTTTGAGGTGTACATTATATTAGGTTGCACTGTAGAAACAACAGTTTCAGTGAGGTTGTCAGTTTATGTCAGAATACACCAGATCCTGGTTGTCATAAAGACACATAGCTGGACACTTTTTGAAAAATGTATGTTATCAGTATAGGTAGTACTAAACCAAATAACTTCCGGCTGGGTCAAAGTTCGAGGTGCACCGAACTTTTGATAGAGAAGTGAACACCACAAGTCCTGTGATTGGTTATAAATGTGAGTGTGTTGGTTGTAAAAAATAATAGTTTCATCTGGGTAAAAAAAATGTGCAATTTTATTTCATCTAGTACCAATGTGTCAAGTAGCCTTGTGCTTGAAACATGTATGGGGTACCTGTAAAAAAAAGTACTCGAATTTTGTGCGAAACTAGGGTAGTCATAGACGCTACCCGTTATCTCAGAAACGAGCAGCTTGACCCCCATTTTTTTCTGATTCACTTTAAGTGTAAGGGGTGGTAGTATTTATATCCGTGGCGTTTATGTCGGTTGATACGTTGCAGGTAGGAGTTTTAGCCACATATGTTACTATTGTCGTCTATGGGATTTGATTTGGTAGTATACACCCTATAGCACATATTCAGTGCATAATAAAAAATATTATGATTTTGTCATTTTATTTAATTAAACTATACTGGTTGATTAATTAGCCATCACTCGATCATGCAAGTTCACAATGACCTTGACCTTGACAATAATCTCTGTACATGGCTCTGAATGGAGTTTGAATCAAAGTTAGCACTGAAGAAAAGTTGGTTTTGGCCTATAATTCATACTGTAAAGATTTCAATAATTTCTTTTTACATGGTATTTGACTTGCCATATACAACTGCTCTTAAATATGGTATTATATATAGGCAACCTGAACTAAGATTTTAATAGCAATTTATTTTTATATTAAAAATAGCATGTGCCAATAGTGGGTTAATGTCTTTAGTTTCCATTAACATTGTTAATTTTTTATGTATGAAATTCTGAAAACTCAAATTTGTAAAGAAGTTGATTTTTATTGTCATTTTGACATATTTATAGGGTGCTAAGTTATATTTTAGACAATTTGTAGTTTTATGCAAAATTTAAAGTAAATTTGAAGAAAAACTTTACCAAAAACATAATTAAATTTGTTGTCACTATTGTGCCTTCTGTTCTTATTTGTACATAACAATAAGGTTGTTAAACATATACTTAGATCTCCAGATCATTTTTTTTTCTTAATAATCACTTAGTTAGCTCTCATGAAAAGCATTTTGAGTTTATACTAGATTCAGAACCAATTTTTTCAGATTTGATTATCTGCCTTGGATTAAGTTGATAATTTATTTTATTGTTAAAGCTGTATTACCTAATGTTACTAGCTAAATAAAATGCTGGATTACAGATTGTAGGAATACATCTAATGTACATATTGTATTCATCCGGATTAGAAAATAATGCAAGAAAATAGATGTTCGGGTAATTTTGTCATTTAAAAATAGTTTTTTTCAGTAATTAATCAAAAATAAATGTGTTAAAGCTGCATGATTATTCCAGATATCACAACTATTAAAACCTCCAACTACAGTAGGCTATAAATAAAATATAGTCAGGAATATTGGTGGCTGCCAATGGTTTTGATGGTTCATTATGAAAATCAGCATGGCCGATGGATTTGAAATTCCCACACCTGGTAACTTGAAGACACCCACACCCAGCATACAGGATTTCCTCCCAACACTAATGTTCAGGACATTAAGTCATTACTTCATACAGGTACAGTCATGTTTGTGTTTCCTTCCTCAGACAGTGTATTTTTTTAATACTGATATTTCTTTGATGTGCCTGTTAAGGTCTTCATAATCTAGGGGTCAATCAAGTGCATGTGTTTTAATGGAATTCTTTAAAGGGGTAGAGGTACTCTGACTATCTTTGTTGTCTCTACATATATACCTGAGTACACACACCCAACTGAAAGTAAATATCTTCAGGAGTTTTATTTTAAAACATTTTGTTGTTTAATATGACATATTGCATTTGTACAAAACTATATGCAATATATATGCTTTTTGAGGTGTACATTATATTAGGTTGCACTGTAGAAACAACAGTTTCAGTGAGGTTGTCAGTTTATGTCAGAATACACCAGATCCTGGTTGTCATAAAGACACATAGCTGGACACTTTTTGAAAAATGTATGTTATCAGTATAGGTAGTACTAACCAAATAACTTCCGGCTGGGTCAAAGTTCGAGGTGCACCGAACTTTTGATAGAGAAGTGAACACCACAAGTCCTGTGATTGGTTATAAATGTGAGTGTGTTGGTTGTAAAAAATAATAGTTTCATCTGGGTAAAAAAAATGTGCAATTTTATTTCATCTAGTACCAATGTGTCAAGTAGCCTTGTGCTTGAAACATGTATGGGGTACCTGTAAAAAAAAGTACTCGAATTTTGTGCGAAACTAGGGTAGTCATAGACGCTACCCGTTATCTCAGAAACGAGCAGCTTGACCCCCATTTTTTTCTGATTCACTTTAAGTGTAAGGGGTGGTAGTATTTATATCCGTGGCGTTTATGTCGGTTGATACGTTGCAGGTAGGAGTTTTAGCCACATATGTTACTATTGTCGTCTATGGGATTTGATTTGGTAGTATACACCCTATAGCACATATTCAGTGCATAATAAAAAATATTATGATTTTGTCATTTTATTTAATTAAACTATACTGGTTGATTAATTAGCCATCACTCGATCATGCAAGTTCACAATGACCTTGACCTTGACAATAATCTCTGTACATGGCTCTGAATGGAGTTTGAATCAAAGTTAGCACTGAAGAAAAGTTGGTTTTGGCCTATAATTCATACTGTAAAGATTTCAATAATTTCTTTTTACATGGTATTTGACTTGCCATATACAACTGCTCTTAAATATGGTATTATATATAGGCAACCTGAACTAAGATTTTAATAGCAATTTATTTTTATATTAAAAATAGCATGTGCCAATAGTGGGTTAATGTCTTTAGTTTCCATTAACATTGTTAATTTTTTATGTATGAAATTCTGAAAACTCAAATTTGTAAAGAAGTTGATTTTTATTGTCATTTTGACATATTTATAGGGTGCTAAGTTATATTTTAGACAAATTTGTAGTTTTATGCAAAATTTAAAGTAAATTTGAAGAAAAACTTTACCAAAAACATAATTAAATTTGTTGTCACTATTGTGCCTTCTGTTCTTATTTGTACATAACAATAAGGTTGTTAAACATATACTTAGATCTCCAGATCATTTTTTTTTCTTAATAATCACTTAGTTAGCTCTCATGAAAAGCATTTTGAGTTTATACTAGATTCAGAACCAATTTTTTCAGATTTGATTATCTGCCTTGGATTAAGTTGATAATTTATTTTATTGTTAAAGCTGTATTACCTAATGTTACTAGCTAAATAAAATGCTGGATTACAGATTGTAGGAATACATCTAATGTACATATTGTATTCATCCGGATTAGAAAATAATGCAAGAAAATAGATGTTCGGGTAATTTTGTCATTTAAAAATAGTTTTTTTCAGTAATTAATCAAAAATAAATGTGTTAAAGCTGCATGATTATTCCAGATATCACAACTATTAAAACCTCCAACTACAGTAGGCTATAAATAAAATATAGTCAGGAATATTGGTGGCTGCCAATGGTTTTGATGGTTCATTATGAAAATCAGCATGGCCGATGGATTTGAAATTCCCACACCTGGTAACTTGAAGACACCCACACCCAGCATACAGGATTTCCTCCCAACACTAATGTTCAGGACATTAAGTCATTACTTCATACAGGTACAGTCATGTTTGTGTTTCCTTCCTCAGACAGTGTATTTTTTTAATACTGATATTTCTTTGATGTGCCTGTTAAGGTCTTCATAATCTAGGGGTCAATCAAGTGCATGTGTTTTAATGGAATTCTTTAAAGGGGTAGAGGTACTCTGACTATCTTTGTTGTCTCTACATATATACCTGAGTACACACACCCAACTGAAAGTAAATATCTTCAGGAGTTTTATTTTAAAACATTTTGTTGTTTAATATGACATATTGCATTTGTACAAAACTATATGCAATATATATGCTTTTTGAGGTGTACATTATATTAGGTTGCACTGTAGAAACAACAGTTTCAGTGAGGTTGTCAGTTTATGTCAGAATACACCAGATCCTGGTTGTCATAAAGACACATAGCTGGACACTTTTTGAAAAATGTATGTTATCAGTATAGGTAGTACTAAACCAAATAACTTCCGGCTGGGTCAAAGTTCGAGGTGCACCGAACTTTTGATAGAGAAGTGAACACCACAAGTCCTGTGATTGGTTATAAATGTGAGTGTGTTGGTTGTAAAAAATAATAGTTTCATCTGGGTAAAAAAAATGTGCAATTTTATTTCATCTAGTACCAATGTGTCAAGTAGCCTTGTGCTTGAAACATGTATGGGGTACCTGTAAAAAAAAGTACTCGAATTTTGTGCGAAACTAGGGTAGTCATAGACGCTACCCGTTATCTCAGAAACGAGCAGCTTGACCCCCATTTTTTTCTGATTCACTTTAAGTGTAAGGGGTGGTAGTATTTATATCCGTGGCGTTTATGTCGGTTGATACGTTGCAGGTAGGAGTTTTAGCCACATATGTTACTATTGTCGTCTATGGGATTTGATTTGGTAGTATACACCCTATAGCACATATTCAGTGCATAATAAAAAATATTATGATTTTGTCATTTTATTTAATTAAACTATACTGGTTGATTAATTAGCCATCACTCGATCATGCAAGTTCACAATGACCTTGACCTTGACAATAATCTCTGTACATGGCTCTGAATGGAGTTTGAATCAAAGTTAGCACTGAAGAAAAGTTGGTTTTGGCCTATAATTCATACTGTAAAGATTTCAATAATTTCTTTTTACATGGTATTTGACTTGCCATATACAACTGCTCTTAAATATGGTATTATATATAGGCAACCTGAACTAAGATTTTAATAGCAATTTATTTTTATATTAAAAATAGCATGTGCCAATAGTGGGTTAATGTCTTTAGTTTCCATTAACATTGTTAATTTATGTATGAAATTCTGAAAACTCAAATTTGTAAAGAAGTTGATTTTTATTGTCATTTTGACATATTTATAGGGTGCTAAGTTATATTTTAGACAAATTTGTAGTTTTATGCAAAATTTAAAGTAAATTTGAAGAAAAACTTTACCAAAAACATAATTAAATTTGTTGTCACTATTGTGCCTTCTGTTCTTATTTGTACATAACAATAAGGTTGTTAAACATATACTTAGATCTCCAGATCATTTTTTTTTCTTAATAATCACTTAGTTAGCTCTCATGAAAAGCATTTTGAGTTTATACTAGATTCAGAACCAATTTTTTCAGATTTGATTATCTGCCTTGGATTAAGTTGATAATTTATTTTATTGTTAAAGCTGTATTACCTAATGTTACTAGCTAAATAAAATGCTGGATTACAGATTGTAGGAATACATCTAATGTACATATTGTATTCATCCGGATTAGAAAATAATGCAAGAAAATAGATGTTCGGGTAATTTTGTCATTTAAAAATAGTTTTTTTCAGTAATTAATCAAAAATAAATGTGTTAAAGCTGCATGATTATTCCAGATATCACAACTATTAAAACCTCCAACTACAGTAGGCTATAAATAAAATATAGTCAGGAATATTGGTGGCTGCCAATGGTTTTGATGGTTCATTATGAAAATCAGCATGGCCGATGGATTTGAAATTCCCACACCTGGTAACTTGAAGACACCCACACCCAGCATACAGGATTTCCTCCCAACACTAATGTTCAGGACATTAAGTCATTACTTCATACAGGTACAGTCATGTTTGTGTTTCCTTCCTCAGACAGTGTATTTTTTTAATACTGATATTTCTTTGATGTGCCTGTTAAGGTCTTCATAATCTAGGGGTCAATCAAGTGCATGTGTTTTAATGGAATTCTTTAAAGGGGTAGAGGTACTCTGACTATCTTTGTTGTCTCTACATATATACCTGAGTACACACACCCAACTGAAAGTAAATATCTTCAGGAGTTTTATTTTAAAACATTTTGTTGTTTAATATGACATATTGCATTTGTACAAAACTATATGCAATATATATGCTTTTTGAGGTGTACATTATATTAGGTTGCACTGTAGAAACAACAGTTTCAGTGAGGTTGTCAGTTTATGTCAGAATACACCAGATCCTGGTTGTCATAAAGACACATAGCTGGACACTTTTTGAAAAATGTATGTTATCAGTATAGGTAGTACTAAACCAAATAACTTCCGGCTGGGTCAAAGTTCGAGGTGCACCGAACTTTTGATAGAGAAGTGAACACCACAAGTCCTGTGATTGGTTATAAATGTGAGTGTGTTGGTTGTAAAAAATAATAGTTTCATCTGGGTAAAAAAATGTGCAATTTTATTTCATCTAGTACCAATGTGTCAAGTAGCCTTGTGCTTGAAACATGTATGGGGTACCTGTAAAAAAAAGTACTCGAATTTTGTGCGAAACTAGGGTAGTCATAGACGCTACCCGTTATCTCAGAAACGAGCAGCTTGACCCCCATTTTTTTCTGATTCACTTTAAGTGTAAGGGGTGGTAGTATTTATATCCGTGGCGTTTATGTCGGTTGATACGTTGCAGGTAGGAGTTTTAGCCACATATGTTACTATTGTCGTCTATGGGATTTGATTTGGTAGTATACACCCTATAGCACATATTCAGTGCATAATAAAAAATATTATGATTTTGTCATTTTATTTAATTAAACTATACTGGTTGATTAATTAGCCATCACTCGATCATGCAAGTTCACAATGACCTTGACCTTGACAATAATCTCTGTACATGGCTCTGAATGGAGTTTGAATCAAAGTTAGCACTGAAGAAAAGTTGGTTTTGGCCTATAATTCATACTGTAAAGATTTCAATAATTTCTTTTTACATGGTATTTGACTTGCCATATACAACTGCTCTTAAATATGGTATTATATATAGGCAACCTGAACTAAGATTTTAATAGCAATTTATTTTTATATTAAAAATAGCATGTGCCAATAGTGGGTTAATGTCTTTAGTTTCCATTAACATTGTTAATTTTTTATGTATGAAATTCTGAAAACTCAAATTTGTAAAGAAGTTGATTTTTATTGTCATTTTGACATATTTATAGGGTGCTAAGTTATATTTTAGACAAATTTGTAGTTTTATGCAAAATTTAAAGTAAATTTGAAGAAAAACTTTACCAAAAACATAATTAAATTTGTTGTCACTATTGTGCCTTCTGTTCTTATTTGTACATAACAATAAGGTTGTTAAACATATACTTAGATCTCCAGATCATTTTTTTTTCTTAATAATCACTTAGTTAGCTCTCATGAAAAGCATTTTGAGTTTATACTAGATTCAGAACCAATTTTTTCAGATTTGATTATCTGCCTTGGATTAAGTTGATAATTTATTTTATTGTTAAAGCTGTATTACCTAATGTTACTAGCTAAATAAAATGCTGGATTACAGATTGTAGGAATACATCTAATGTACATATTGTATTCATCCGGATTAGAAAATAATGCAAGAAAATAGATGTTCGGGTAATTTTGTCATTTAAAAATAGTTTTTTTCAGTAATTAATCAAAAATAAATGTGTTAAAGCTGCATGATTATTCCAGATATCACAACTATTAAAACCTCCAACTACAGTAGGCTATAAATAAAATATAGTCAGGAATATTGGTGGCTGCCAATGGTTTTGATGGTTCATTATGAAAATCAGCATGGCCGATGGATTTGAAATTCCCACACCTGGTAACTTGAAGACACCCACACCCAGCATACAGGATTTCCTCCCAACACTAATGTTCAGGACATTAAGTCATTACTTCATACAGGTACAGTCATGTTTGTGTTTCCTTCCTCAGACAGTGTATTTTTTTAATACTGATATTTCTTTGATGTGCCTGTTAAGGTCTTCATAATCTAGGGGTCAATCAAGTGCATGTGTTTTAATGGAATTCTTTAAAGGGGTAGAGGTACTCTGACTATCTTTGTTGTCTCTACATATATACCTGAGTACACACACCCAACTGAAAGTAAATATCTTCAGGAGTTTTATTTTAAAACATTTTGTTGTTTAATATGACATATTGCATTTGTACAAAACTATATGCAATATATATGCTTTTTGAGGTGTACATTATATTAGGTTGCACTGTAGAAACAACAGTTTCAGTGAGGTTGTCAGTTTATGTCAGAATACACCAGATCCTGGTTGTCATAAAGACACATAGCTGGACACTTTTTGAAAAATGTATGTTATCAGTATAGGTAGTACTAAACCAAATAACTTCCGGCTGGGTCAAAGTTCGAGGTGCACCGAACTTTTGATAGAGAAGTGAACACCACAAGTCCTGTGATTGGTTATAAATGTGAGTGTGTTGGTTGTAAAAAATAATAGTTTCATCTGGGTAAAAAAAATGTGCAATTTTATTTCATCTAGTACCAATGTGTCAAGTAGCCTTGTGCTTGAAACATGTATGGGGTACCTGTAAAAAAAAGTACTCGAATTTTGTGCGAAACTAGGGTAGTCATAGACGCTACCCGTTATCTCAGAAACGAGCAGCTTGACCCCCATTTTTTTCTGATTCACTTTAAGTGTAAGGGGTGGTAGTATTTATATCCGTGGCGTTTATGTCGGTTGATACGTTGCAGGTAGGAGTTTTAGCCACATATGTTACTATTGTCGTCTATGGGATTTGATTTGGTAGTATACACCCTATAGCACATATTCAGTGCATAATAAAAAATATTATGATTTTGTCATTTTATTTAATTAAACTATACTGGTTGATTAATTAGCCATCACTCGATCATGCAAGTTCACAATGACCTTGACCTTGACAATAATCTCTGTACATGGCTCTGAATGGAGTTTGAATCAAAGTTAGCACTGAAGAAAAGTTGGTTTTGGCCTATAATTCATACTGTAAAGATTTCAATAATTTCTTTTTACATGGTATTTGACTTGCCATATACAACTGCTCTTAAATATGGTATTATATATAGGCAACCTGAACTAAGATTTTAATAGCAATTTATTTTTATATTAAAAATAGCATGTGCCAATAGTGGGTTAATGTCTTTAGTTTCCATTAACATTGTTAATTTTTTATGTATGAAATTCTGAAAACTCAAATTTGTAAAGAAGTTGATTTTTATTGTCATTTTGACATATTTATAGGGTGCTAAGTTATATTTTAGACAAATTTGTAGTTTTATGCAAAATTTAAAGTAAATTTGAAGAAAAACTTTACCAAAAACATAATTAAATTTGTTGTCACTATTGTGCCTTCTGTTCTTATTTGTACATAACAATAAGGTTGTTAAACATATACTTAGATCTCCAGATCATTTTTTTTTCTTAATAATCACTTAGTTAGCTCTCATGTGAAAGCTGCATGATAATTACAGATATCACAACTA
>NW_024534891.1:0-16703 GCF_016097555.1 Gigantopelta aegis
AGTGGGATCAGGATTGGTATCTTTGTATCAGATGCTTTGACACTGTTATAACACCTAATGTTCATTTGACAAATGTTGTAATTGATTCCAACAATGTACCCAACAAGATTAATAAGTTTCAAGCAGCTGTGGTGCTGAATGTTGAATGTTGGTATACAATGTTACATTTGAACAAATTGAGGTTAAACATCATAACACAACTGGATTACTTGCTTATGATAGTCATTTTATTTTTGACAAAATTTGCAAATTTGTGAACAATTCTGGTATTTTTGGTGGAGGTATTGCTTTATACGATTCATCCAATTTGTTAATAAAAGAGCATACAAATATATCATTTATTAATAATCATGCTAGTAAGTCAGGTGGAGGAATTATGTATCACAGCTTGTTGGTTTAAACACTCCCACTAATTGTTTTTTTCAAGTTATACCCATATAATGCAAATGCATCATTATACTTTGTCAACAATACAGCAGACATATCAGGTGATGTACTGTATGGTGGTAATGTTGATTATTGTATAAACAAACCTGACTTTGATCGCATTTTTCAATACCCTCAACAGACTGGTCTATCAGTAGTGTCATCAGATCCTATCAAAGCTTGTTTTTGTGAATTAGACAGACAAAAATTGTTCTATTGCAAGCATCAACATAATGGTAATGCCTGGGATCAATGTCAATATATCACTAGCTACTGTTGGTTTAAGGAATGGGTTAACAGAAGGTGTGATAAAATTGACAAACATCAGATAACTTATCTATTGTACAAACTAAAAACAATAGACTAAATTCAATTTGTACTAATGTTACTTTTACTTTAAGAACAAGTCCTTCCTTTAACACTACAAAAGTCAATGTAACTCTTGAAAGTTCAATCAGTAAACCTATGTCTGATCCCTTAGCTAAAGTCATCAAAGTTACAATAGAGTCCTGTCCAATTGGTTTTCCATTGGTAAATGACACTTGCATTTGCAATCCTGAATTAAATTCACATTCAATAACTTGTGATATTAATACTCAAATTCTAACTAGAGATGGTGATATGTGGATTGGTTATAAAAAATGGTTCAGACTGTCTTATCGTCTATCCTAACTGTCCCTTTGATTATTGTAAACAGCAGTAACATTAGCTTTACCCTTGATTATTCTAAGCAAACAATGTTTTCTCAATCGATCTGGTATACTTTGTGGACAATGTGCTGAAGGCCTCAGTCTCATGTTAGGTTCCAATCAATGTGGACAATGTACTAATGACTATATAGCTCTTATCATTCCATTTGCTGTGGTGGTATAGCACTGATAGCTTTTGTCATTGTTTTAAAATCTAACTGTGTCTGTGGGTACCATCAATGGACTTCTATTCTATGCTAATGTTGTTAAAATCTATGAGGCCAATTCTTTTCTAATGGTAAGATTCCAATTCTTAGTCAGTTTATTTTCCTGGCTTAATCTAGATTGGGTATTGAGACTTGTTTCTTTGATGGTATGAATTCTTGTAGTAAGGCATGGCTTCAGTTTATCTTCATAGGTTATGTTTGGTTTCTCTTAATGCTTGTCATTATATTATCACAATATTCCACCAAGTCGTTCGGCTTGTGGGAAGACAAGCAATTCCAGTACTAGCCACTATGATCCTTCTCTCTTATACCAAATTGATACGCACTGTTTTCCAGATCCTTCGTTACACCAATATTGAGTGTAGTGGTGAGAATAATGTCATGTTATTGAGGTGGTATATTGATGCTAATGGTTCAATATCTGAGAGGTTATTGTCATGTATCATTGTTCCTGTTCTCACTGGTTGTACTCATTTTACTAATTATTCCATATACCATTTACCTTCTCACTATACCATTATTTGAAGGACCTCTATCAAAGTACATGTGTTGTTGCCACAAGTCAACAACATACATGAAGGCTTTCTTTGATGCATTATGGAGTCCATATAAAGATAAGTGTCGTTTTTGGACTGGATTTTTACTACTAGTTCGTGTTGTCTTAGCACTGGTCATGTCTCTAGATACAGAGGCTACAGTACAGTTGGATGTGTTAACATCTCTTTTAGTTCTTATTATTCTCATGTATATCTTTTTGAGAAGAGTGTATCAACATGTTCTTTCATTTTGTCTGGAGTTGTTTTTTATTATCAACCTTTTGTTTTTGGTTCACATGAACCTACAAACTTCTGAAAACTTGAAAAGGCAAGTGTCAAGTATTCTTCTGATGTCAATATCATTTGTTGTATTCTGTGGTATTATGTTCTATCATGTCTGGGATTGTCTGTTAAAGTCTCATTTGCAACAACCAATTGGAAAAGTCAAGAAAATATTTAAGCATCCACTACCTTCTAGTTCTAATAATATGGAACATCCTTTAATACGTCCAGGATCTCCTAGTGTTGAATGTACAACTACTTCAGTGTCAGTGGTGTCAGTAGAAATGAGACGAGAAACATTACTGTTTGATGAAAGTAACAAACTTTAACAATGTTTGCTTTTATTACATATATCTCATTTGCATAATTTTATTTTTAACATGTCTTATATAGTAAATAACAATAACAGTTTAGTGAGTGCTGTGATATGTGTTGTTGTGTGCATACTTGTATACAATTGTAGTCAATTGTTATTATGTATACTATCCTATTTTCGTTATTGTTGTGATATTAAATTATAAAGGCCTTTTGGTGTTCTATTTATAATGTTGTGAATACAAAATAACATCTAGTGACAGACATCACTCATGCATACAAGTCCACTTTAATGGTAGTTTTATACCTAAGTATGACACTGCATACAGTACTGTACATTAGGAAGTTGTTGAATACATTTGCTTAAGTTTCCGAAAGCATATGGACTTATTCGAGATGTCATGCACAAAGACTTTGATGAACTAAGACTAGCTATGTACTTATTAAGAAACATCATCAGATGTAATACTTATACAAATTAAAGGTTCACTGACACAAAGTAGGAAGTCTTGTACTTTGTCCTGTATGGAGAGTTATTTTAAAGGCATGACTGGAAGGGTCAATAGGAAGCTGATAATAATTGCTCAAATTCCTCCTATCTATTTGTATGCTGTTCAGATTACCAAGCTATACTTTAACTTTGCTGTGCTTCATTTTTTTTTAGTTTTATAATTACCATATTTATAGTTTGTTGAAATGTTTTGCAAACATCAGAGTTTTACAATTATGAAATAGGTGAGGCTAACATGTCTTTTGTCTATGAAAGTAATCAAGTGTTATATGTACATATCCTATTAACTCTAATGTCTTTTGTAAAGTTTAGTTGTATTATAATTGATATGATGTTTGTAATAAAGATCTTTCTGTTTACCTTTTTATATATTATTAGTTTTGTATCAAATAATTTGCAATCTTTTTATCAAGCATTAAAACTACCATATGTATTTATCCCTTGTTCTACTGGTACATGTACATGTAAAATTATAAATCTTTTTAGCCTTCATAGACTTTAACAGAATTTTTGTAATTAACAAGGATCTATATAGATAGTATTTAAGTGATTTTTCTACTTATGTTTTTAGGGCTTTTTTTAAATAGATATATAGTTATGTACTAATATTCAACGAATCATCTGTATTAACCCTTTAGACTAGTGAGTAGCCCTTCCTTCTTAATGATAAACGCAGGACAGAGGAGTGTTATAGTTAATTTGGAATGTGTAAAGTTATAAAGTGGTTTTTATTATTCATACAAGCATTGCTCTGTTGTTTGTGTTTATAGATATGTTGTTTAAATCTGCTAAAATTGATTCAATAATTAACATGCACACGTACTGGTAAAAGAAGGAGTATTATGATAGATTTTTTAAAAAATGTAATGCAGTATTTGAGAAACAATGATATACTAATGTCACTTAACAAGGATCTAATAGCTACCTTATAAAAAAAACTAATTCATGACAAGAGCTGATCCTTAATTTTAATTTGTCCATAGGTGTATGTACATTTAATTTTCATATATAAGTATCTGAAAATGCACATAATATAATGGTAATGGCTATGTCAGTCAATTTGTCTCTCTATCTTTTCTAGTCTTGATCTGTCCGCCTGGTTTGTTACTACTAAATGAAGATACTTACTACTAACAGTAGATATGAGAGACGAATCTTAATATGTATGGCCACCTATTGCAATATTTATATATAATATAATATTCTTAGTTTGTTAAAAATATGGAATGCGATAATAAATACAATTGGTAAAATTTGAGAATGGCAAAGGAGTAGCATATTTGAAGATACAAGTAATATAGTAATTTTTTGACAATTGACTACAATTAATCTCTCAACATCAGTATACACATATTAGTCATCATTCAAGTTTTCAATATTGTGGACTCTAGCTATTTTTTTGTATTAACTATGAGCTACTATTTTTTGACAAAATGTATCAGAAATCTTACACTAAATAGATTTGCATTATTCAACAAGTCATCACCGTGATAAAAAATTGTCAGAACGTTTTACGTCCTAGGATAAATTGTTTGCTGGTAGGATAAACATTTTCTGATATTTCTTGTTCTAAAATAATAATTGCTTGATAAATTTTATTCCATTGTATAAAAATAACAGATAATTTTTAATACAAGGACAAGTTTTTAGTAGTAATAGCTAGATTGTAGGGTATAATACAACGTCACATCACAAGTATTGTGTTTTCTACCAGGACAATAAACATAACAATAATTATTAAATACTTACACTGTACAGTGTATTGTCTTAGAAGTTATTATATTTGTATGACTCTCAAAGCGAGTTAAAATTGTATTTTCTAACCATAGAATTTAATTGGGCCGAGACTGCTATACTTGCCATTTTGCAAGCTCTAAAAAGAGATCTTTCCAGTAGTCCAGTGATTACAGATGGCCTCTGTAAGGTGATATAATTTTGTGTGAATGTTATTATGTACTTGTTGTGATTAAAGTGTTAAATTATGTGTGAGTAATCTACATAAAATGTAAATAGAACTGTATAGTACAATACTATTAGTGTATTATCCACCTGTACTCTTTAGAGATCATGAAAGTTTAGAGAAGGGGTTTTCTATTTGGAATAAAATTGTTAATTAAAGTTAATTGGAACATGTGTAAAACCTTTTTATGCTTAGAGTGTGATTTGTAAATTTTCTGCACACTTCATATCAAGACACTCCAGGTCAAGTCTCTTATCTTTTTACTTTGTAACTAACAATCTATGACAGTATTATATGACTGTAGCTTACCAGCTGTATGCTCTCAATCAAACTAAAATGAAATTACAGATTTTCATATATATATCTATATATATACATATTATAGTAAGGCACTTACTTTAGAGCAGTTTGTTAAAATTCTTTTAAACTTATGTAAGTTTAACTCAATATCATGTAATATATGAAAGAAGAGCATCTGCATTAAAGCATGTCTTAATAAGTAATTATACATATATGTAAAATTTAAATTTTAAATGTATTATACCGTGCAATAACATAGCTAGTAAATGATTTCCTTCATTCTTCATTACTTAATAATTATTACCTAATGATATAAATGTTTATTAGATGTCATATCCATATCTATTATGGTTACTTCCCAGAATGTCAACACCCAAAATATCATATCCAAAAACGTTAACTTCCTAACCGTCAACTCCCAAATAAGGGATACTAGACTGTAAAAATTGATTGGTTGATTTAACCAATATATTGTTATATAGATTTCATGATGTAAACTGTTTACAAAATATTAGAACTAATAATAATTTCTTTAAAAGAAAAAAAAAGATATCATTTGATAAACAATTAATTCATAGGACAAAAGTAATCAAAACATTATTATTACATTTATTTTCAGTTTGCTGCATGAAATCTGCAAAACCAAATATTGGTGAAACCATGCAACCAGTCAGACTTTACAGTGTATGGAATCTAGAGTTTATGTAAATAACTCTTGATATAGTTTGTATTTTGTAAAAGTACAACATACTGACAAATTACACAGTAAATAATTCACAAGAATTTCTACATTCCATATAGTAATCTATCCATATAAACTACAAATGAATTGTTAATGAAATATTAACTTTACTGTGTATATAGAAATCACTTAGTGATACATCTAATAATTGACCAAACAGCAAACCCATTTCATTTAGTATTATAGCTTTATGACCTTTGATTTTTTGATGACATAAGAGGTATATTGAACAAACTAAGTTTATAAGGTTGGACAGTTCAGTATATAAAAGCAGCAGTTTAGCAGTTTTAGCAATGTTTACTAAGTTTTGATAAACTAAACTTTTTTTTACTAAACACAAAGGTGAAACATATAGATATGGGAGGATATAGATATTTGACTATTAGAAAAGGAGAGGAGGGTAAAGAATTTGAAGATGTTCAGATTGATTGTGCCATGCTAAGACCACAAAGGAGAACATTAACAAAGTTATCATGCAAAGGAGATTACAATCAATTCCTATACCTTGCTAAAAACAAAACAGAAAAGATAGTAGCTAGGATGAAAAAAGAGCTAGAGAGAAAGTGTAAGTATTCCACACATTTACATGGGTACTTTAAAAGATATTGTATATATGTTGTTGGACTTGAATTATTATAAATACTATTGTAATGTAACAAACTACATCTTTTTATGGTATAACAGATTTACTTGATAATTGTCATAGTGGGAGTTGACGTTTTGGGAGATGGTATTTTGGAAAGCCGACTTTGAGAGTTGGTATTATGGGAGTGATATAATGGGAGTTACTATTCTGAGACCTAACCTCCATTGTTCTACTGTGGGAGTATATGCTTGTATATAAAAGTATTGACTTGTTTGTTGTCATGACTGGATATTTTCATAAGCAGTTGTTCTGAAACTAAAGTAACTACTGACCAAACAATGACTTTCTATATAGTTATAAATATGTAGTAACAATTCAACAGTTGCAAGTAGTGTACAGCTTAGTACTTTATTATATGTAACTGATATTGTATTTGTCATAACAGAGAAGCAATAATTGAGTATATATCTAATGTAGTGTTATATTATTTGTGAGTATGCTGTGTTCTTATAAAATGCCTTAAACTTTTTAATACACTATAATACCATAGTGTATGCTATATTATTTGAGTCTATGAATTTTGTAATAGTATTGATAACTGTCATTAATATTATAAATGCATTATTGTAATGAACATTGTATATTATATCACTGCTAAAATAGATCAGTTGTTTTAACCAACTCATGGTCACTTAGGTTACATGCACATGTGAAGCTACAAAATACATTGAAAAGTATTAACAAGATATTGTTTTTTTTTTACTAATTACTATAGACTTTATAATTCGTTTACTACACAAACAATTTCTAAGAAAGGGCAAGTATGTTGTATATAGGACAGTTCTATTATAAATTCTATAGTGACAGCCTTCACACATAGGCCCATGAAGCATTCATGAAAGTTCTTGTTCCTAAAATGAGATGTTAAACAAAATGTTTATACCTCTGAAAATTTATACATGATTGCCAAGTCAGTGTATTAGTTATAAAAAACAGTATGATGTTCACTACTTGTCAGTGTCTTATATTCATCCTAAATGATCATATTTTGATTTATTAGACTGATCAATTTTGTCAGTGATAAACATGAACTAATATCAATATAATGATGTCATAATTCCTCATGTGAATTGCATGGGCTCTATGAATTAGTAATGTTCCTCGTGCACCATTCAAATTGCAATTAATATATCATTAATATCATTTGAAGATTCAATAAACCCTTGTTATTGTTAATAGATTTGCTGCTCTTCAAGTTCAACAAGTAGTACTGCTGGCATTATGAGCTTATGTAATATCTACATCCATTATATCATAACTATACTGTATGTCTACAGTAGATATGCTACTGCTTCTGAGTATTATGTCTCTGCAGCTCCTAATGGAGAACCTTGTCCTCTTACTGACCTACCTTGTCATAACTTTTGCTTCTATTCTGCTGATTATGAACTCTACTTCACTAATGATACAATCTTTTACTTTTTAAAGGGAACTCATACACTACAACATCAATTGAAGATAAATAGTGTAAGTAATTTAACTCTACAGGGACTTGGTGACATAGAAGAAGGCTTTCATGAGACAGTTATGCAAAGTACCTCAGTAATAATGTGTAGTAACTACAGTGTAGGCATCTCTTTTGTTCAATGCACAGATTTAGTGTTTAAATCCACAATACAAAATGTGAAGTCATTACCTTAGCCATTTCAAATGCTAGCAATTTCACATTGAACTGGGTATCAATCCAGAATGGTTCTGGTATTGGACTTTTTCTTTACAATGCTTTCAATGTGTTCATTGCTAACTCTTCATTTGCTCAAAATCAACCTTCTAAGACATGCTTGAATTGTTTAGGCCGAGGCAATGTAATAATGAGAATATGATGATTATTATTATGATAATGATCAACCTACCAATAATAAACAGTACAACGTTGACATTGTTCAATCAAATTTTACACTAGGTTTAAATCCTAAAAATTGTACTATAACTGAAAATAATGAAGTCTTTCTTGAATCAGGTGGTGGTTTAAGTATTTTGTTATCTGCACAATCATACAAGATGCAATTTTACATTGACTCTGTTATACTTTATAATAATACTGCTAACTTTGGAGCAAAACTTCAATTTTGCTGTTTATATGGGTCATTATTCTTTAATAATGAACAATACAATTATTACTCATGGTAAAACAATGGCTTATGAGTGTTCTTATGGAGGTTGTATGATCATTTCAATTAATAATGCTGTTGATAATGAAAATGAAATAATCATTGAAAACAGTACTTTTTCACATAATGTTGCTCAGCAATATGGAGGTGGGATATTGATTGCTTGGTTTAGTGGCTCTGGTAATATTGAGTTTCGTAATTGCATTATAGTCAACAATACTGGATATATTGGATCAGGATCGGTCATCTTTGTATCAGATGCTTTTGACACTATTATAACACCTAGTTTTCACTTGACAAATGTTGTAATTGATTCCAACAAAATACCCAACAAGATTAATAAGCTTCAAGCAGCTGTGGTAATGTGGAATGTATACAATGTTACATTTGAACAAATTGAGGTTAAACATCATAACACAACTGGATTACTTGCTTATGATAGTCATTTTATCTTTGACAAAATTTGCAAATTTGTGAACAATTCTGGTATTTTAGGTGGAGGTATTGCATTATACGATTCATCCAATTGTTAATAAAGGAGCATACAAATATATCATTTATTAATAATCATGCTAGTAAGTCAGGTGGAGGAATCTATGTATCACAGCTTGTTGTTTTAAACACTCCCACTAATTGTTTTTTTCAAGTTATACCCAATAATGCAAATGCATCATTATACTTTGTCAACAATACAGCAGACATATCAGGTGATGTACTGTATGGTGGTAATGTTGATTATTGTATAAACAAACCTGACTTTGATCGCATTTTTCAATACCCTCAACAGACTGGTCTATCAGTAGTGTCATCAGATCCTATCAAAGCTTGTTTTTTGTGAATTAGACAGACAAAATTGTTCTATTGCAAGCATCAACATAATGGTAATGCCTGGGATTAATGTCAATATATCACTAGCTACTGTTGGTTTAAGGAATGGGTTAACAGAAGGTGTGATAAAATTGACAACATCAGATAGCTTATCTATTGTACAAACTAAAAATAATAGACTAAATTCAATTTGTACTAATGTTACTTTACTTTAAGACAAGTCCTTCCTTTGAACACTACAAAAGTCTATGTAACTCTTGAAAGTTCAATCAGTGAACCTATGTCTGATCCCTTAGCTAAAGTCATCAAAGTTACAATAGAGTCCTGTCCAATTGGTTTTCCATTGGTAAATGACACTTGCATTTGCAATCCTGAATTAAATTCACCTTCAATAACTTGTGATATTAATACTCAAATTCTAACTAGAGATGGTGATATGTGGATTGGTTATAAAAATGGTTCAGACTGTCTTATTGTCTATCCTAACTGTCCCTTTGATTATTGTAACAGCAGTAACATTAGCTTTACCCTTGATTATTCAAGCAAACAATGTTTTCTCAATCGATCTGGTATACTTTGTGGACAATGTGCTGAAGGCCTCAGTCTCATGTTAGGTTCCAATCAATGTGGACAATGTACTAAACTATATAGCTCTTATCATTCATTTGCTGTGGGTGGTATAGCACTGATAGCTTTTGTCATTGTTTTAAATCTAACTGTGTCTGTGGGTACCATCAATGGACTTCTATTCTATGCTAATGTTGTTAAAATCTATGAGGCCACATTCTTTTCTAATGGTAAGATTCCAATTCTTAGTCAGTTTATTTCCTGGCTTAATTTAGATCTGGGTATTGAGACTTGTTTCTTTGATGGTATGAATTCTTGTAGTAAGTCATGGCTTCAGTTTATCTTCATAGGTTATGTTTGGTTTCTCTTAATGCTTCTCATAATATTATCACAATATTCCAGCAAAGTTGTTCGACTTATGGGAAGACAAGCAATTCCAGTACTAGCCACTATGATCCTTCTCTCTTATACCAAATTGATACGCACTGTTTTCCAGATCCTTCGTTACACCAACATTGAGTGTAGTGGTGAGAATAATGTCATGTTATTGAGGTGGTATATTGATGCTAATGTTCAATATCTGAGAGGTATTGTCATGTATCATTGTTCCTGTTCTCACTGGTTGTACTCATTTTACTAATTATTCCATATACCATTTACCTTCTCACTATACCGTTATTTAAAGGACCTCTATCAAAGTACATGTGTTGTTGCCACAAGTCAACATACATGAAAGGCTTCTTTGATGCATATGGAGGTCCATATAAGATGAGTGTCGTTTTTCGACTGGATTTTTACTACTAGTTCGTGTTGTCTTAGCACTGGTCGTGTATCTAGATACTGAGACTACAGTACAGTTGGATATGTTAACATCTCTTTTAGTTATTATTATTCTCATGTATTTTCTTTTTGAGGAGAGCATACAACATGTTCCTTCATTTTGTCTGGAGTTGTCTTTCATTATCAACCTTTTGTTTTGGTTCACACCTATAAACTTCTGAAAATTCGAAAAGGTAAGTGTCAAGTATTCTTCTGATATCAATATCTTTTGTTGTATTTTGTGGTATACTATCATGTCCGGGATCCTCAATACAAGCACACTACGTAATCAGCAAATAAGCAAATTCTGAATTTCCCATATAATAGCAACTACACTTGATAAGTAATTACTTTCCACAATAATTAAAACATGGCCACTGCTTATGCTGGCAATCTATCCACATGATTATTTAGACAAACATTCCATACTCAAAATTACTCGCAAGGTTTCTTATCCTTGACAACATTCGAGTGTTTCACGTTTGTTTCGATCGATCAGCTCTTTCAAACAGAGAGTCTGAAAAATCAGTAGACTAAAACCAAGAGAAGAATGCGATTCAAGCAAAATTAAATTATATATTAACAAATGAAATTCAACAAATGGCAAGTTGTATCTTAGTGTATTTATTTTGATGATAATTGGTATTCTCAAGTGAATTTGAAAGAATTAAACTTCAAACAAATAACTGGAAAATCTATTCAACTAAATTATTCTTCCATAGTTGAGTTTTACCATAGTTATTATTATATTGGATAAATTCTATACCTTTATGAAGTCAAACTCATGGTTAAATGTTAATGTAATTGCAACCCTGAAAGGGATCGGACATCAGAAGGTTTTACAAACATTTTAAAGGTGATGGAATGTAAACATTCAAAAAATAGAGATGATCCATTCAGATACAGCAATAAAATCTGAGGAGTGCTTAGTAGTAAAACTGAAAATTTAAAATTGTCATTATCCTATAAACTAAAGAGATAAGAGAGCTGTTAGTCAGAACCTTTCTCATGACAATCCTCTGAATGTCAGGTTTCTGTTAAAGTAAAAACATTCAAAAAAATTTTCAGCTTTTTTTATATAATCATGTGAAGATACTTGTTGTAATAATAAATCATGTTTTTAATTTTTTAAAACTAAGTACTTTGCAGAAATTTTTGAATCCTTAATAACTGGAATACTTTAGAAACATCAATTAATAATATTAAAAAACCTAGAGGGCTAAAACTTTTGAAAATAAAAGATGGAGTCAATTTCTACAATTGTACAGATGGATTTTTTTTTCTAAAATAATATTTGACACTTTTACAAAACTATAATCTTGCTTACTTTAATCACAGTTATTTTGATTGTTTTCTTTTCTAAACTTGTCAGCAGGTTCCTACATCACTCATAGAATCCAAAATTGCAACAACAATATCTAAAAGTTAGAGTGCCATTAGCCGGGAAGGTTACCACTTCATTTTTTAACAAATGTAATTACAGCAACAGTAAGACACAGACTAGGAATGTGCTTGTATTGAAAATACATGTTAGTAATGATTCTACTTAAGAGTATTACTCAATTATGTTCAAACAGGGTAACATGTAAAATCCACCTTCAAGACTTGATTTTTTATGGATTAGATAATTCAGGACAATATTCTAGACTATAAACATTTGTGAAGGGTATGCACCTATATACCTGTTATATACAAATCATAAATTTGTCCTAAGTTTAATGTAATGTAAATTTAAGGTATCGAGCTGTGATGAATCTCTTCAGACTAGTGATGTACAAAACATGCTACTCTTAATGTATTCACATAACAAAGACTTCAACATTTATTAGTCAAACTATTGTAACTTTTAAAAAAAATTTATGACATCAATTGTTATGTTTTATAGAACTGAGTGTCCATTTGTTCAAGTACAGATATAAAACATTAGATAAGATGTATGTAGTTAACACACACATCTGTATATTAACACTGTATGTATAGTTATTTGTATACCTTCAGAAAAATACATTAAAAGTAGTGCAATGCCATTTATAAACTTTTGAGGATAGTGAAATATCAGAATAGACCTACTCTTCATTTATATGCTCCACAGAAAACAATACTTAATGGTTCTACATCAGTAACACTAGTGTATGTGTAATTTTAAAAAAAAAGTATTAAGGAACATTTAATAAGAGTATTTAGTAACAATGAGTCAGTAGTATTTTAGATGGTGACCTTGAATGTAAAAAAAATGTGAGGTGGCAAGTTTAGGAGCAACCCAAATATTTACAAAGTTTCTAGATAGCCTTTAAAGAAACACATGTATGGATGTGAAATGTAATGATAAATTATTGATGATGCCTTGCTGTCTAGACTATAAGCATACTTCAAAAATCCATACAATGTATACAGATCCAAGAATAATTATATTTATTATATTAATTATTAGTTTTTATGACAACGATCTGACAAAAATAGAGAATGCAAATGAGATGGTAAATTTGATGGCCTGGTATGTAACAATATAGTTAATACAGATATAATTTAATGAGATGACTTTTAAAAAAAGCAACATTTAATGGTTTTTTGAAACCCACATCTGTCCCACATACCCTGTACATGTTCCTTTTATGGAAAAAGTATGTAATGATGCATAATCAACAACATGTATTTGTAGAAAGGGCATGTCACAGTTAAATAATTCATTGGAAATAGTCTTCTGTTTACTGTCCTACCTCCCATTAAAGAAACTTAACATTACTGAATGTGGACATAGTTTGGAACAAGAATGTATCAGTAATGAATACCAGTAGGACATAACTTCTTTATTAAATGATACCCTAATCTTCCCTTGGTAGTTATGGATGGCTAAGGACAGATAACTGATCTAAATTTATTTCAGTGAGAGGAAGAAGTAATGTTTGTAAGATTTTTTTTATCAATCTTTATTTTGTTCTGCTCTTTTTTTTCCTTTTATGTGTTCATTAATTAACTATTAATTATCATATGATTTATGTATGTGAATATACAACTTCACATTAAAGTATATATTGTGTTTTCTGCCAGGACAGTAGACGTAACAATAATTGTTAAATACTTACACAATAAAGTGTATTGTCTTTTCGAGTTAATATATTTATATGCATAAGTCTTGAAGTGGGTTAAAAATTTTGAAGCAAATTTAATTGAGGGAACTGCGTGGGCGGAGCGGGATATACTTCTTGTCATTTTTTGCAAGGTCTAAAGAGATCTATCTTTCCAGTAGTCCAGTGATTAGAGACAGCCTTTGCAAGGTGATATAATTTTGTGTGCATGTTATATGTTCTTGTTGTGATTAAAGTGTTAAATTATGTGTGAGTAATTTACATAAAATGTAAATAGAACTGTATAGTACAATACTATTAGTGTATTATCCACCTGTACTCTTTAGAGATCATGAAAGTTTAGAGAAGGGGTTTCTATTTGGAATAAAATTGTAAATTAAAGTTAATTGGAACATGTGTAAAACCCTTTTTATGCTTAGAGTGTGATTGTAAATTTTCTGCATGCTTCATATCAAGACACTCCAGGTCAAGTCTCTTATCCTTTTACTTTGTAACTAACAATCTATGGCAGTATGATATGACTGTAGCTCACCAGCTGTCTGCTCTCAATCACACTAAGGTTCAATTACAATTTCATTATAAATATTATAGTATGGCACTTACTTTAGAGCAGTTGTTAAAAATTCTTAAAATTATAATGTGTCAACTCAATAATAAGTGACCTGATTTGTAAACAGGGACCACTTGTCAAAACATATGTGACCTGATTTGTAAACAAACCATTATTAAACACATCTCAAACATGTCAGTTTTGTATACATACAGTTGCTATATATGCACAACTATTCTATATGTATGAGAAAAACTTTTTTGATGTTTGTCTCTTAACAATCATGTCACAAATGTTTGACAGAAATGATCCCTTTTTGCAAATCAGGTCATGTAATATATGAAAGAAGAGCATTATGTAATGATATTAAATAACAAAAAGATTTCATTTGATAAAACAATCAATTCATAGGAGAGTAGTATCAAAACAGCATTACATTTATTTTTAGTTTGCTGATGAATCCTGTTGTTGTAGCCAAGCACACGATGGAACAAACAACTTTAACTGTAAAGAACTTTTAACAACAGAACTAACGAACAGAACAAAACAGAACTGAACTAATAAAAAATACTAGAGCTAATCTATATTTATACACATATAAGGTTTCAACGGAAATTAAGTAAAATAAGGCCTAACAGAATAATAACTCAAAATGAATATTTATAGTTACCACACTCTCCCTCACCGAGCTAGGAAATATATGGTGACCAAATCTGTCAACAGCTCTACGAACTCAAGATGAACGACGTACGTTGTGAGGGTTGAGGCAGGTGGAGAGTTAGTACTTGTAGGAGTAAACGTAATGTTACTATCAATAGATGAAGGAAAAGCCCATTATCCAAATCATTATCAGTAACAGTATATTTTCATTAGCATTTAAATGTCCATAACGTGTAAGTAACTGGCCAATTATGACGTCGTAAAATCAAGTTTGATGAGCCTGTTTTAACTTTATAAGAAACTGGACCTGTAACTTGAATTATTTCAGCAGGCAAACATACTTTAGTTCCATGATAGTTGCGAGCAAAAACTTTGTCACCAACACTGAAAGTGCGGGTGGTTGTCTTGATGAACTAGAAGTTAGTTTAGTAGTCACTTTACAGAGATACATCGGGATGCATCAAATCCAATGTTGTTCGTAACTTCCTTCCCCATAAGAAGTTCTGCAGGTGACAGTCCTGTAATGGATGAGGTGTCACACGATAACGAGCTAAAAATGTGAATAAACGAGACTTGACATTGCCATCTATTTCTTTAAGGATGACTTAAATGTCTGAACTGCCTGTTCTGCCAAGACCATTGGAGCTTGGATGGTATGGTGAACTACGTATATGGATGAATACCACATTGCTTCATATAATCCTTAAATTCATGACTAGTGAAAGCTGGTCCATGTCAGAAACTATTGTTCTTGGAGACCATGAGTGGAGAAAAATTTGTTGCAACTTTGAATTAGTAACTTCTGATGAAGTTGAATTAACAATATGAACTTCAAGCCACTTTGAATAAGTATCGATTAGTACAAAAAAGTATTACCTAGAAATGGTCCTGCATGGTCCAATATGAGACGACACCATGGTTTACTGTGGAAATTCCCAAAAGTGAAGAGGTGCTTTTGCTGACACTGGAGGATTTGGATTGACAGGTTATGACAGCCTTGAACTTTTCGTTGATATAGCAGAGTCCATACCTGGCCACCATACGTAAGAGCGAGCTAACATTTTCATTTTAGTAAAATCCTGGATGGGTTTCATGAAGTTGATTTAGAACAATATCCTGTCCTGCTGATGGAATAACAACACGACAAACCTAATATACACATCCGTCTAAAACACTCAATTCTGTGTACCTTGTATGAAATGGAAGGAGATCAGCTGTTGGGTTGGTAATATTCCAACCACACTGTACTAATTTTTGACACGAGACAATAGAGGATCTTATCTGTCCGGAAAGCCAGACTTTTATTTGAGAAGCCGTAACAATGGCCTGATCTAAGTGATTGAGTAGATGACAAAGGTCATCCTTGGTAGGGGAACTGAGAATCATCAGAGTAGTTTGTGGAGAGGTATCTACTGAGGTCATCAGCTGTGGACTTCTTCCCTGGTTTG
>NW_024534892.1:0-17481 GCF_016097555.1 Gigantopelta aegis
TAATGTACAAGCTTTATGAATTAAAGTGACTTTCTCTTTTTCTAAAGTACAAAGATTCTCTAAGGCAGTCTCCATAAACTAATTTTGATGCTTAATAATTTAATCATAAATAAGAGTTTTAAAATTTTTCAATTGATTTTTATTATTCAAATTCAAGTTTAACATTGAAACTTTTAAGTGGTTATTTCTGAAACTAGGTATGGGGATTATCTATGCATGGTGTCTTCATGGATCATTTTGTTTTTCAAAAGTTAATTAGCAACAGTTGTAGTTTAAAATACTAGTCAACATTTTAGAATTGTGTAGCAACCTCTAGTGAATTCCGACGATAAATTTAACAAAATATCCCTGATATTTTATAAGATTTTTAAACGCTTGAAATTTTACTAATTAAAAAATAATTAACATGTTTAACATTGAAAATTGCTATGTCCTATATTAGTTTTAATCAAATCATTATGTAACAGTGATTCTCTGGGTAGTCATCAAAATTAAATGGACAGGGGTTTTAAAAACATTTACTATTTTTTAAATATTATATAAAATTAAAAATTAAAATTGAAAAATTATGCCATGTTAGTCTCTTCCTTGGTATAGTGAGTTAAAGTCTACACAAACTACCCGTAATAGAGATTTTAAACATTTTTAATTTCTGAGTTTTCTTTTCTTTTTCTTTAACTAAATTGAAAATTCCATAGTCTATTTCATCCCAGTTTTGATTGACAACTTTCAAAAATTGGTAGGCAAAAATGGTTCTGGATGGAAGGGCTAATGTTTGGTGGGCTTTTTTCATTTTACTTACTGCCTTGTCTATTACAGATGTATGGAAATGGTGGTGGCTTTACAAAACTTGCAGACCATAAGATAGAGGCAAACTCCACGATCTATCTTGCAGTGACACTGTTTAATATTCCATCTAACCTGGACCATGTCATCTTTGATCTACACTGGGGATATCCAGAGGTACTGGAGTATGATGGTTCACATGGAGAGGTGAAAAGCACTTTAGGAACTGAGGCTAGTGGAGGTCGTCCAGCTCAGTATTTTGTTGATGTACCAGATGAATGGTGTGTACGTAAAAAAACCAAAGCGTATCTTGATGCATCTTGTCTTGTTTACAGTGGTAAAAAGTTTCTTGAAGTTTATGATTTTAATCCAGACCATCAGGCACAGACAACAGATTGTAGAGGAGTCATCACCCATACTGGAGACAAAATGGATGATTACAAGAAGGTCGGACATCACACGATTGAGGTTTTCTTGCAGAAACTGCCATCACATGTCACCCATTTATTCTTCACATTGAGTGGCTGGGAGTATAAAAGCATTCACATATTTCCTGACCTAAGTTTGAAGTTCTATGATGCACGAGCACCTGATGTTGACCTTTGCCAGACCACACTACCAGACTTTATTCTAGCACGAGCTGTGATCATGTGCTGTGTGTCTCGATCAAGTAAAGGCTGGAAAATACTGGAATCTGGGAAGACTTCAAAAGGTTATGCTGATGACTATGAGCCTATCAAGAAAACCATCAGGACACTTTTTGATCTTCCAGATATCTAAGGATTAAGCACAGCTTATCCTATTTAACTTACCTATGATATCCATGTTATAAACCTATGTGATAATTTTAATGTATTAACCCGGTTAATAATGGTATGCAAATTTGAAAGGTCTCTAGGTAATGTGTTGCTGTGGGTAATTTTGCTTACAAGCCAACAAGACCTGGCCTGGTGCTTATAAAACATTTAGAGTCTAGACTCGAGACTCTAATAGAGTCTGAGACAGTAATGACATGGCAACGCCATACAAACTGTATGTGTGTGACATCATTAAAGATTGAGTCTGGACTTTAAAAGTTTTATAACTACGGGCCCTGAGCGTAATGTTTTCAAAGATTTAGGTCTCACTACACAGTTGACTTCCAGGTGAGAGTTCATTCATCACGATCCACTATAGTTCCAAATTGTGAAACATGTTATGGTTCACATATTCACGTCCAGGAAATGGTGAAGAATTAAAATAATATGTGTGTTTAATGGCAAGCCATCTGGCTGTATTTTGCCCATGTTATTTTGTAATATTGTGCATTGATCTATTGGGACATAGTGCAAGAGACAGCCTGAGTGAATCGGTTAATAAACCACCTGTTCAGACAGGTACTACAGCCAGATGCGGTCATATAGCAAAAAACTTAAGACGGAAATGTCCTCAATTTTGGAGTGAAAATAAATGCTTATATAATATATGTTCGCAATGGTGTATGTTGTTAGTGTCAACGAGAATCCATTCTATTGGCAATCTTCATTTGAAGTTGGGCTATTTAACATGGATTTAAATGGCAGATGACATCTCTGTAGTGAGACCTTAGTTAAAATGCGTGACATCAAACTAATTTATGCTAATCATGATGACGTCATATTACTGATGGCTTTAGTACTGTGATTTACTAAATATCGAAGGGAACTGTTATTTTAGAAGTGTTATAGGATAAATAGAATTTGCTACTCGTGTTTTTTAATATGTAAAATATCAACCTCGTCCAGTTAATTGGTGTTTGTCTCAGCAGAGCCTCAACAAAAAATGAATAACATAGACTCGGTTGATATTTTCCATATTAAAAAAACACTTTAAATTTTATTACATGAGCAGTAGTATCTTGGAACCATTTCCAAACCAACATGTTAATGTCTTCATTGCCTGTGACTCTTCTTGATCTCGTTCTGTCCGATGGCTGATTACTGTCATAATCTGCTAAGACCTCTGCCTTTCTCATTAGAATTCCAGCGATCTGTGTTCTACCCATTTCAAATTGGTCTGCAATTTTTCTAGCACTTAATCTTTTTCCGATTTATTAATAATGTCTACCCTCTGTTGTAGTGTTAATGCTGTTGGCTTACGAATTCTAGATGGTATTTGTTATTTTCGTGCTTATATCTAATTAAGGTTCAAGCATGCTGTCCTGGGCACACACCTCAGCTATCTGGGTTTTGTTCAGGACAGTGGTTTAGTTGTTAGTGGTTAGAGAGGGTGTAGTGGTCTTACATCTACCCACTGATTCATTATAACTCGCTCTGGGTGGGAGCCAGTACCGGGCTGCGAACTCTGTATCTACCAGTCTTATGTCCGATGGCTTAACCACAGCACCACCGAGGCCAGATGTGAGAAATAAATTGCAACAGTATTTAATAACTTCAAGAGTGGACATGTTCAACTCCAGTTGCTTTAAGTAATAAGACTCTCTCAACAACTGTTTTTAATGATTACCACTGATCACATCTCATGGTTTAACAATTCAAAGGTAAACCACCAGTTAATTATCGAAAATGATCGTGCACTACTCAAGACACTGATCTACTGATTGCTGCCAGTTAGCACTTGTGTGGAGATCACCAGTCAGAAGATTAAAGGATTACTAAAAAGAACCTGGAATAATTTATTGAATAAAGAATAACCACAAAAGTAGCTGACACATTTACTTTAAAAGTGTAGTACATGATTGCTGACATTTCATTTGAGAACCTGCTTTAAACTTTTCTCACTATAATTGTTGCGGCCATTTTCCTGATGCAGTGTTGTGGCTGCGTTGAACAGGTGGGTGTTGCACAGGGATACAGTAAAATGAGTAGTGGGGGACCTCAAAGTGGCTGTCATAGAGAGGTGACCGCGAATACAAGTTTGACTGCATGAAGCCAAAGAAAATTATAAACTGTGATTGTTATGTATACTTAGCTCTTAATAAATAAATAACAACTTTTCTTATCTGTTCATGTGAGCTTTTGAAAAAATTACCTTAAAGTTGCAATCGTGTGTGTATTTTTATTATATTAACCATTTAGAACAGAACATCCACATGGATTGTCTTACTGCTGCACATCATTCTTACAGTACAATTGCATAATGTTCTATTGGTTCAATTGATCATCAAATGCATTACAAAAATGTTATGGGGGAAGGGTGTTTGTCAATATTTTCATAACAATTTCAAACAATTTGTATGATTTATTCATAAATTAAATGCAGGTAGTCATGGCCAGTTTAGTAACTTACTTGCAGCTAGCATTATATACTTAAATGTATAATATTAGAAGACGATTAGGGAAGTGGTTTTAGCCTTTCAAATGTTATATGGAGGATATGGGTACAAAAATATTGGTATTTTATGTTCTGTAATATATGGCCATTAAAATACAAGTGTCCTCTATAGTCCTGTTTATATATTCGTTATAGCACACTATAGTGTTAAAAACAGTCCAATTTGAAATGTTAAGTGATTGAAGAGTCGTTAAATACTTTTTCTTTAATACATACACAATCTAGTTTCTCAAATCTGATGCCACAGACTTTTATTTTTATTATTTTGGAGTTCTCTCATTATTATAATCAGTGTTATGACATAACACTGACCTGATATGCAGAAGCTCTATGCCTTTTGAGATTAAGATAAAGTACTTGGTGACTATTTGGTTGTCTAAAAATTACAATTGTGTAAACTCTAGCCCTGACAGAACAGCTAGCTAGGGCTAGAGGATAGTCAAGTTAAACGGGCCCTAGCTAAGTTAAGTCACATAAAATGTATCCTTTAACGACATATTTGGTAAGGTACCAAAAGTAATGACCTTCAAAAAGCATGTTACCCTTATATGCCCATAAATATAACATCAGACTAAGGTAAAACAAACTGAAAGAAACCTTATTGTTTGAAGGTGCTACTGAGGGAAACCTCATTGTTGTCATTAAAGTTACAGTCTCTGGTTACAATATTATAACATCATGTACAAATAGAAAATACAAGCTCAAATGCCCTTTTAAAAAAAACCTGTGTGTGTTCTCTATGAACGGAGATTGTCAAAAGTATATATGCTCGATTCGTCGCCTGTGCTGCCATTGCTCTGCAAAGCACAAACAACAGCCTGTTGTCAGTTTCAGTTAATATGTGCGTTTGCCTATTTGAAATTGTAGGGTTCATCTCAAAAAATTAAATGAGAAATCTTGTGCTGTATGAAGAACGTTCGGTTGAGGATACAGTACTGTAGAGTCTTTCGTTAAAACCGGTTTGATCTTGACAACGTATATTCGACAATCGTACCTTCCTATTTCAAAATTAATATTTTATAAAGTGTTAGTAGAACTTTCAAAGTTTAGTTTGTATACTAGTAACACATTGATCATATATATATTTTAAAAATAAAATATACTAAAGTAGACAATGAGCATTTTCACTTCTTAATTTTACGTGTGTTAAAACTGACAAATTCAAATAAATATTCTTTCCTTTGGAAAGGGTAAAGTTAGTTGGGTTTTTTTGTTTAATGACATCAATGTTATAGTACATTGATTTAATAATCATCTGCTATTGGATGTCAAACATTTGGTAATTTTGACATAATCTTAGAGAGGAATCGGGTGCATGTGCAAGATTAAACAAATTGAAATATATTTTCTGGGGGAGCATGACCCCATATAAACTTCGCTCAACACAGTCTATAACCCCAACCCAGCTGAAATCCCTGCACACGCGCCTTGGAAACCCGCTACATTTTTTTTTTAGCAAGGGATCGTTTATATGTACCATCCCAGCAGACAGGATATCACATACCATGGCCTTTTATATACCCGCCGATGTGGATCGATCCTAGACTGTCTGCACATTTCCAAAAAAACACCTTTTTAGGTCTAAGTAATGAAAAAAAAAAACATATAGTCTTGAAAAATGTTACATAAATCGAACACAGCACCCTCTTCCTCTACCCCTAGAGCGTTATGTAATTATGAACACCCCCTTACATGTAATGCGTATACCAACCGCTGGCCACTGTCAAAATTTCAAGGCAAATCCCCCACCGACCCCTGGAAAGGTGTTGTACCATACCTTTATGGATATAAATATGTTTTGGAGATATGAGACGACCCCTCAATCAAGACAGTTGAATTTATTCAAAATCACGTGAGAAGCTCAGCGCCTGCGCAAATCACGTAAAATCCCAGTTCTACTGGCATCCCGCTAAATGAAGAAAAACAAAGCTGGCCATTGTGTTTGTAGTTGGCCTAGATAATGTAGATAAGCGAGCATTGCGAAACTATATCGATGTGGTGGACCTTTTATGTACCAAACAAAACTAAATCATCTATTCTATATGCTTAAATAATAAAAATATTCCAGGGACTGCAGCTTTAAATAGTCTAAATATGTAATATGATGAATGTATAGTCATTATAATTCTGAATCCCGGCATAAATGGTTTTGTAATTCTAGTTAGTTAACAAAGGAAATGCAGTGCTCAAATTGACAATTGATTATAGTAAATTAAATTGGGGTGTTTAATTACTGGTTTCTTGATGATATTTGTAAAACAAAATTATATCTTTAAAAAATAAATTAAGTTTTTATTTAATACCTTTTTTAAAGTTTAACATGCATTGACATGAATATTCATAGATGCAACTATGAATCAAGTTTTATTGATCTATACTGTTGCATTTGCAGTTTAAAAGAAATGGACCCAAGTATGATAATTTAATATTGAGCTAAAACATTTAAAAAAAAAAAAAAAAAAAAAAAAAAACCTCGGATTTAACCTGCATTGAGATGAACATATACGTTTCTGCAACTATTAAGCAATTTTCTTTGGTCTAGGAATTAGTTTTTTAGAAATGGGACTAAACATAAAACCTTTGTTGTTATATAACGCAAAACAATTATGCTGTTGCCATCATTGGAAAAGAATACCTACATGTATTTATCTCATCCTCAGGTATAAGCATACGAGACAGAGCTATCCCATGAAAAAAAAACTATACAAGAAATTTGTATCCCACATGGGATATCACGTGCTTGCAGTGCTTAACACGATATCGTTGGTAATATGACATCATATTAATGCAAGATGGTGATGTGACTGTGAGGTCATTGGACAACAATTGTAAATTGATATTTTGTTACTTAACCTTCATTATAAAAACTATCTTCTTAATTTGTGTTAAATTACATTTAAAACATGAAACAAACACAGAAAATACGATAATGGTTTATTTATGATAAAATGGTCAAATAAAAAAGTTACTTTTTCAGCCATGTTTGTCTGTTTGTGTAAAATAATGGTTTATTTACTGAATGGATGAGAGAAAAAGACTCCCATCATATGCGGTCATGTAGGATAGAAAAGGTACACCATCCTTGCTGAAAATTTCCAACTTGGAACTCTGCAAGCCTCATCCCAGATGTACTTGTTCTATCCCACATAGCAGCACATTTGATAGGAGTCTTATAATCTCGCTTTCTGACTTTGTTAAGGCAAGACGACTAGAAGTTTTGTTTAAGACAATTACATGTATATTCGCCATCAGTCATGCCATAGTTATTTAAATGTCTTACCTTTGAAATCAATGTAATTATTTTTTGCTTCACGCAAGCTACAAATGTACATGTAGTATGAACAAATGAAAAGAAGCCAGTGTAGCATAGCAGGTCAATCAATGTGCACACTATTGTTTTTGGTTCATATTTCCATGAACTTAAAAATTAATTGCGGACAAATCGTATTTTAAAATATGTTTGAAGCCTTATATATGTCTGTAATTTTGTTTGTGTAAACTTCATTGAAACTTGTATTGTGTTCATACACTAATATACATGCAGCAGATTTTGTTCACCGACAGCATTTGCACTAATCTTTCCTTCACGCATCCACATGTTTATAGCGTCTTTTATGTTACAAAGTTTAACTGTTCTGTTTTTGTTGTTGAATTTACATTTGGTGGTATTGTAGACACCTAAAGCAAATGTGTTAACAGCTTTCCTACAATTCGTTAACTTTTATTTTGTTAGCAATTAGCCTACTTTTTCAATCAATACATAATTCTTTTCTGCTATAAATTAAAAAAAAAACACAGCTTATTAAAAGTTCATGATGGTGTGGTTTCTATTGACCATCAACTGTTCACATTTTGGACTTCTGCAGTTCCACCAACCAGGCAGGTTTTAACCAAGCATGGTCCAAATGATCCTCTCATGGCCTTCACCAAGTGTTGTTAATCTTCAGGCCAATTCAAAATCCAAGATGGCTACCCTGATTGATTGAGATTTTTTTTACTTCTTCTGCAGTTCCAGCAGACCGATTTCAACCAAATGTATTCTAAATAATCCTCTTATGGTCCTGTCCAAGTGTTATTTTTTGGGCTGATTCAAAATCCAGGATGGCCACCCTGACCTCTGCTTGGAGACATTTTTGACTTGTTCCATGTAGCAGGCAGATTTCAACCAGAATATATGTGTTCCAAATGATCCTCTCATGGCCCTGCCCAAGTATTATTTTCCGATTGGCTGAGACATTTTTGACTTAATCGTCTCAAGTTCCACCAGGCAGATTTCAATCAAATATGGTCTAAATGATCCTTTCATGGCTCTGCAATTAATTAAGTGTTGTAATTATTTTGGTCAATTCAAAATCCAAAGTGGCCGTCATGATTCACCATGCAAATTTCAAACTTGGTTTAAATAATTCAGTCATTGCCCTGATCATTAGAAATCAAATATGGCTACCCTAGTCTCTGATTGACTGAGACATTTTTGACACGATTTTCAGATTTTCTTGTATGGAACCCCATGCAAGCACCATTTAACGATGTGACAGTCACACATTTCATTTTGTATTGAAAATCTCCTGTTACTTATACTAACAAATGATGCCTCAATTAAATCCAGTGTCTTGATTTCATTTTGTAAGTCACAAGTTTTCTTTTATTTAAGCACATTTTCCAAATTGCTAATTTTTTTTGGCTAAATATATATACTTGTATATATTATATATTTATATATTATGCAGGATGTCTAGCCTATAACAGGATTGTAAGGTAGTGATATCAGGGCCCCAACCCTGACACTACCATACATGTATTTCTTTCTGGGGTTAATAAATAAATAAAATAATAATGAAAAAAATAGTGACAATCGTTATCATTTTTTTTAGAAAGAAGGTAATTAGAATGTATGAATGAAAGGGATGTGTGTTTAAAGACACCGTAGTACATTTTAAACTGTGGCTATTTGGTGTCCATGCAGCATGGTTATTTCAACACCTGAGGGCGTCTTCAAGAGTGAGAGGAAACCTGCTGCCACCACACAGAGAATTGAAAAAAGTAGCAAGGGATCTTTTATATGCATTTTCCCATAGCATATTGAATTTGTAAGTTTGGTTTGTATTAGCACTGTCACCTGTCAAAATGATGCATTATCAGGTCTTCCATAACTTCACACAACAATACACAATAATATAAAACTATTTCAATGAGGTGACTTATAGCTGTCCAGTCGCATGTGCAGGGATTTTAGCATGGGCGGGTCTAGACTGGTGAGCAAAAGAAAATTTGCTTGAGAAAGTGGAGGGGAGGTCGACCCCCAAACCCCCTCCCTGGATGCATGCATGCCGTCTCCTTCCATACTATGCATAATACTGTGCAAAATAATTCTTAAAATAATACAAAATTATTGTTTAAAAATGGCTTGTTTTGCGATTGAGATGCCAAGAAATCAAGTTTAAAGAAAAACTATTTTAAAATGTTTTTGGGAAAGCATACCCCCGGACCCACACCTAAACGCTTATTAACGACCCTGATCATTGCCCCCCCCCTCCCCACACACCACACACACACACACACACACACACACATACACTTAACAAATGAGATCTGGTGCGTTTAAGGCAAACTAAATGATTTAAAAAAAAAAAAACATTCTTGGGTTATAATACTATGAAAAATAATCCTTAAATAGTTAACAAATTATTGTTTAAAAATGGCTACTTTGCGATTCAGATGCCAGAAAATCACATTTAAAGACATCCAGTTAAAACAAATTTCCCAATGAGCATACCAGATCCCTCTTGGCGTCTTGGAACCTGATCACTGTACCCCCCCACTTAAAATAATATGCAAAATAATCCTTAAAATTGTTTTTAAATGGCTAATTTTGTGATTTAGATACACCCCCCCCCCCCCCCCCCCCCCAAAAAAAAACCCCACAACTGTTAAAGCCATCCAATTAAAACAATTTCCAGGTGGAGTATGCTCCCCGGAACCCTCTAGACGATTTGGTGCTGTGCATCCTGAGGCTAATAACGAACTTGATCATTAGCACCTTTCACTCATTTAATAAATACCGATTGTAGGAAAAAGGTACAGTCACGATGGTCTAGGTATTCGTGACTGACCATCCATCTCCACGATTGGCACACATCAAACTTGTTGCGACATCCTTCCGTCCTTCCATGGCACAAAGCCCAATCCTTTAAAACCCTAAAGCTGTATACTACGCGTGCGGTTAAGATAGTCGATTGAAATCTGTGATTTCTAAAAATAATCGCTTGCATTGCTCGCATCTAGTTAGGATACAGCTTACAGCTAGGTCACTAATTTTTTTTTTTTTTATATATATATATATATATATATTTTTAAATATGTTTATTTTTATTTTTTTAATATGCGATCTGAATTTGAGGTCATGATAATTAATTGTATTTTGGCTGATGCTTTTAATTTTTTTTATTATTTTTTTTTTTATTATTTTTATTATTTTGTTACTATTATTTTTTTTATTATTATTATTTTTTTTTTTATTATTATTATTATTTTTTTTTTTTTTTTGGGGGGGGGGGGGGGGATTATTAAATCAACATTTTCCCCATAAGGCAATATACTCTTATGTCCCAAGCCTTCAGAACCACTGCATGCACAGGTTTGGCTTAGGATGGACGTAAAAAGAGTTTACGGAATGAATGAATGTTTAACGACACCCCAGCACGAAAAATTCATCGGCTATTGGGTGTCAAACTATGGTAATGCAAACAAATAAGGTGATGATCAACATCAATATAAAAATTCAAGATTTAAATAAAAACAGTGTAAAGAACTGTGCAAAAATACAAATATCACAGATAGATGCTGACTTTACTAAAAATTTCAATTTGTGCTGTATTGGCCATTCTCAAAGAGAATATTACACCCCTGCACCACGGTGAGGTTACAGCACACACAGGGGACAGAGTTTAAAGAAGCAAGCTATTATTAGTCAGTCTCAAGAGAGATTAGCTAAGAGTTGATGAGTATACCCTCTTAAAGAATTTAGGATTTCTATTATTACTTCACTGTGATGCAATTTGGCCACCATCTTTAGTATGTTAACGTTATTTGTTTTAGGTCTGGCCTCAGATTACAGTTATCTTCCCATTTGGTTGTCCAAAATCCAGAAATTTGACTGCGAAAGTAGTCTGCTGTTTGACTGTGATTATTTCATGGCAGACAGCTATGAAGTGGCAACTGTTTGACTGAAGTGGCAGGGGATAGCATGTAGTTTGTAAACATGTGTAACTTGTTGACATTGAAGACTTGTTTGTGGTAATTCCGGCCCATGCAAAAGTAGTGCTTTTTGTGTAAAATGGGTGTACTCCGGCCTGGTTTAGAGGGTGTGTCTGTTTAAACCAATATGCTGGGAGAAAGAGCTGGACAACAGGGGTTGTCCTTTTTAGGGTATGTATCCCCCATGCAGGCAAAGGTACATACAAAACTTCACGGGCCTGCTGATATTAATAAAAATGTTATAGCCACTAAGAAACATATAGCGAAATTAATTGTGGTCTGAGGCCTGATATAGTTCACACATTACACCGGTTAAATGCTTGATTCTGATGAAAATATTATAACCAGAGAGGTGAAATTTCACAGACTGATTGTGAATACCACAAGGAATATGGAAACTAATTTATTTATTTTCTAAATATTTTATTAAATTAAAAAACATTTTTTTTGAATTTATTAAAAATTAAAATTAAAATTTTCAACTTTTAAATTTCAATATCCTCCAAAATAGCATAAAATTACCTCTGATGTTACTACATCTTGTTGCAATATTTTTTAACAGTTTTGAGCTAATAATTTGGTAAAAAAGAGCAAAAGTTGGATTTTGTTGGTCAGTATTGAGATTTTAATTTTGTTTACAAATTGAATTTGAATGAGTTTCTCAATTATTGCAGTTGGACAGAAGATCTAAAGATAATGAATATATCACTACTAAATGTAATTAAACACTTTAAATAAATAGTATACAGTTTTTAACAAGATTAAGTACTCTAATAATACATTTCACCTACATTTATGTAAATTACACATTTCAGTCATTTTTCAAAAATGGTCTTTTATCCTTAGAAAATCTAATAGGCTGTCTGAATGTATTTATTGTGTTCAGTAATCAGATGCTGGTACACTTGTCAAGTTTATTGCAGAAAATGTGCCAAAAAGGTTAACATTTGGCTTGTAATACATATGGCAGAATAATCCATAATGTATATTCAGTGGTCATTACTACAAACATCCTTCCAATCAAGAAATACTACACTGAGGTATCCAAGACACTGGCACATGATTACCCTTGTTAACAGTTATCACTGAAAACTGAAAAATATGGTGCAAGTACCTCTTGGTAGGATTTATATCAGCATTTTGTGGCAAAATCTTCATTTTCAAAGTTGTCGTCAACAAAAAACATATTATGGTATATACCTAAGTAACATCTGTTGGGCATATTCATATTAATATGCATTTATATGGGCTGTTTTGCCTTTTACAAAGTGGCTACATGTCTAATACAGTAAATGAAGTAGATTAAGTAAATATAGCAGGTCAAAATTGAATCTGAAGCCTATCGTGTCTAATTTTCCCTGAAATTAGTGTGTAAAAATTTGTTGCAAATGGACCCAATTTTGTGACTTTCACCATCCCTCAGACACATTTCTAATAATGTACCATGAATTCAGTCACCATATCTTTAATAAGCCTCCGCTTATCATATCTAAAATGCAAAATTTTACAGTTTCAGATTATTTTGTTTTTCTCACAAATTTAAATTTAAGTTTAATATTTCATTAAAAATGAAGTAAAATCTAATGATTGATTTATTTTCCTTTAAATATTTCAAAATCTTTCCAAGACAACACTGTGCAGATAGAACATATGTAGAAGAAAAAATAGCTGTTCATTGTATAAAGAAATTCCAACATTTGATAAAGTTATTACATTTTGAAGTTGGTGTCCCTCAAGTTTCCATTGCTAAAATTGGCCATGGCAAGGCACTGTGGTAGGTGTTTTAACACAGCCTCTATATACTCTCAGTTTAAAGGTGACATTCCGATACTTACTGAGCATTGCTTTAATATGTATATCATTGGAATGCATTAGTGTGGGCCAGTTTTTAGGGGGGAAAATGGACTGATAGGCCTCGGATTACAGTTATCTTCCCATTTGGTTGTCCAAAATCCAGAAATTTGACCGCGCAAGTACTCTGCTGTTTGACTGTGATTATTTCATGGCAGAGAGCTATGAAGCGGCAACTGTTTGACTGAAGTGGCAGGGGATAGCATGTAGTTTGTAAACATGTGTAACTTGTTGACATTGAAGACTTGTTTGTGGTAATTCCGGCCCATGCAAAAGTAGTGCTTTTTGTGTAAAATGGGTGTACTCCGGCCTGGTTTAGAGGGTGTGTCTGTTTAAACCAATATGCTGGGAGAAAGAGCTGGACAACAGGGGTTGTCCTTTTCAGGGTATGTGTCCCCCATGCAGGCAAAGGTACATACAAAACTTCACGGGCCTGCTGATATTAATAAAAATGTTATAGCCACTAAGGCTATATAGAAACATATAGCGAAATTAATTGTGGTCTGAGGCCGTCTTCACAAGCCATTCATCAAGGTCTACTATAGTTCTTAATTGAGACATATGTTGTGGTTCACATATTCACTTCTAGCAACTGGGGAAGAATTAAAACGATTTGTAGTTTTCTATGGTAAGCCCTCTGGCTAAATTTTGCCCATGTTATTTTGTAATATTGTGCTTTGACATTTTGGTCACCGGGTTACAGCGGTAGTCTACAGATGGCCGGTGTGAATCGGTTCCTGCTCCACGAATCTATCCAGTACCTCTGGGTTCGGATCCCAGTCGAGGCATGGGATTTTTAATCCAGATACAGACTCCAAACCCTGAGTGAGTGGTCGGCAAGGCTCAATGGGTAGGTGTAAACCGCTTGTAACTGATTCAATAAAGGCCATGGTTTGTGCTATCCTGCCTGTGGGAAAAGCAAATAAAAGATCCCTTGCTGCTAATCGGAAAGAGTAGCCCATGTAGTGGCGACAGCGGGGTTTCCTCTCAAAATCTGTGTGGTCCTTAACCATATGTCTGACGCCATATAACCGTAAATAAAATGTGTTGAATGCATCGTTAAATAAAACATTTCTTTATTTCTATCCAGTACCTCGTCAACAGGACAGCTACCCTTGAGGAGATCACTGACTGGTCAATACAGGGAACATTTTGTTCAGTATCGTATCGTGAATCGCTATGCAAGATTCAGAGATGGGGAAGATTTTGTTTTCAAATTTTTTTAAAGCGATTACTAATTTTGTGTAGCATTTTTTTAAAAACGTATAGTATGATAAATTAAATATGAAGATACAATTTTTAAATAACTTCTATATCATTTATTTATTGCAATTTCATTTAGTAGCCACAAAGAACAAATAAATTCAGGTACAGTCACGTTTGATGTACAAAGTATACTGATGGAAAGAAATAAGGGAACACATGGAATTGCAGACCAAATGTAATTCACAACTGCATTTCATACCAAGTTGTATTGTGGGATTGAATGTCTGTAGTGTTGAATGAGCTGCCTATATGTTCCCAGTCAACTTCTGACAATATGAATTGATTTTTGATGCAGCCATTATTTCTCGTTGCCGTGTGATCCTTTATTTCTTTCCATCAGTATAGGTATTCTCCGGTTTGTCGCCATTTAAAAAAATAAACTGACTTGAATTTGCTTGCTATGTGACATCAACGTTGAACAACTAAATCGACTACTGTATAAAATATATTTATTTATCTATCGAATTCCAATAAATATTATAGAATAGCTGACCAGATTGACAAACTAGTTACTGGTAAGTCGTTGATGTGTTCCTAGTTGCACAATAATTAGGCTACTTAAAACAATCGGCCTAGAGAGCTGCGCTATTTAATTGTCAATTTTGTCAATATAGTAAATGATAATCCATTAATTTGTAAAGACCACCTTAGAATATCCCTGTAGGAAGTTTAAGAATTATCCAATCAAAAATATGTGAGATATATTTTGAGATTTATTAAAAAATAATAATAAAAAATAAATAAATAAAAATCATGGCCACTGTAGAGGAATTTTATTTGGCAGTTGTTCAGAGTTTACATACTGATTTCTATTATTTGGGAATAGGGTTGTCTGAAAGTTTTTGTACATTTGATCCGATTCAGCTTGAGGACAAGTAATATAAAATCTTTATTACCCAGTGGTACACATGAACAATTTTTTTTTTTTTTTACAAAGTATAGAACTATTTACATGTTATCTTATAGTACTAAGAAGTAGAAAAAGGTTTCAGTGGAGCTCACTTTGCTCGCATGCCACGATTGTTTATGCACTGGAATAACAGTTGATCGTCTGCCAAAAAGTGCAGTCAAGGGAGCTAACTGCAACCCCTTTCCTCAAATAAGTTTGACAATAGTTGCGGCCCTTGGTTACATCACGTTAACAGGATCCCATTGCATACTTTTCCAAAGGCTATTTACAGAACAAAACTGTCCAAATTATATACTACAGCGTATATAACGGTGATTAAAAATATAGTGTTATAAAGTCTATGCTCTATCTCAGTGTGTGTGTGTGTGTGTGTGTGTGTGTGTGTGTGTGTGTGTGTGTGTGTGTGAAAGAAATACTTTTATTTAGTGATGCTCACTTACAGTCCGTCCCATTCTTCTATAATTTATTTTTATTTCTAAAAATAATTTCAATTTATAGTCCATCCCACAAGGAATGTCTTTTTTCCATGCTATCGAATTTACTACAGGTTATTTTTCTGAGCCGATTTTCTAAATTGGACACAATTTTTTTTTTTTTTATTATTATTATTTCTAGAACACTTTTAGGCCTACTTTTCTTGTTAAACAAACAAAACTGAAATTATTTACAAAAAACAAAACAAAACGGACTAAGTGTTGTTTGACATCAGAAGAAAAGTCAAAGTGTTTTGGCAATAACAAGAAATAAACCAACAAAGAACAACATATTCATTTCTTTTTTTTGCAATTTAGAACACAATCGGCTCAGAAATAAATATTTTGTAGTAAATTCCATAGTATGAAAAAGGCGTTTCCTGTGGGAAAGACTATAGTAGATTTATAAATAGCGCCTTTACTACACCAGTTGTGGAGCATTGGCTGGAACAAGAAGCATGTATCGTCAACGTCCCTAACTGCAACCGACGGTAGATCAATCCTCGATCAAATGTGCATTAAGCGATCGCGAGTAGTTTACCACTGGGCTACACCTTGCCCATGTGTGTGTGTGTGAGACAGGCGGATACATGTAGTTTACCCCTGGGCTACACCTCGCCCATGCGTGTATATGTGAGACGGGCGGATACATGTAGTTTACCCCTGGGCTACACCTCCTCCATGTGTGTGTGTGTGTATGTGTGAGACGGGTGGATATATGTAGTTTACCCCTGGGCTACACCTCGCCCATGTGTGTGGGTATGTGTGAGACGGGCGGATACATGTAGTTTACCACTGGGCTACACCTCACCCATGTGTGTATGTGTGTGAGATGGGCGGATACATGTAGTTTACCACTGGGCTACACCTCGCCCATGTGTGTATGTGTGAGACGGGTGGATACATGTAGTTTACCCCTGGGCTACACCTCGCCCATGCGTGTATGTGTGAGACGGGCGGATACATGTAGTTTACCACTGTTCTACACCTCTCCCATGTGTATATGTGTGAGACGGGTGGATACATGTAGTTTACTCCTGGGCTACACCTCGCCCATGTGTGTATGTGTGTATGTGTGAGACGGGTGGATACATGTAGTTTACCCCTGGGCTACACCTCGCCCATGTGTGTATGTGTGAGACGGGTGGATACATGTAGTTTACCCCTGGGCTACACCTCGCCCATGTGTGTATGTGTGAGACGGGCAGATACATGTAGTTTACCCCTGGGCTACACCTCGCCCATGTGTGTATGTGTGAGACGGGCGGATACATGTAGTTTACCCCTGGGCTACACCTCCCCCATGTGTGTGTGTGTGTGTGAGACGGGCGGATACATGTAGTTTACCCCTGGGCTACACCTCGCCCATGTGTGTATGTGTGAGACGGGTGGATACATGTAGTTTACCCCTGGGCTACACCTCGCCATGTGTGTGTGTGTATGTGTGAGACGGGTGGATACATGTAGTTTACCCCTGGGCTACACCTCGCCCATGTGTGTATGTGTGAGATGGGCGGATACATGTAGTTTACCCCTGGGCTACACCTCGCCCATGTGTGTATGTGTGAGATGGGCGGATACATGTAGTTTACCCCTGGGCTACACCTCGCCCATGTGTGTATGTGT
>NW_024534893.1:0-15825 GCF_016097555.1 Gigantopelta aegis
TATTGTACAAATCGTATTATTTATTATATAACAAGTTTACAATTTGATACAATGTGTTTGACATACATTCATCCGACCATGCTTTTATTTGATTCCTTTATCATCAGACCGGCCTCGGTGGCGTAGTGGTTAGACCATCGGTCTACAGGCTGGTAGGTACTGGGTTCGGATCCCAGTCGAGGCATGGGATTTTTAAATCCAGATACCGACTCCAAACCCTGAGTGAGTGCTCCGCAAGGCTCAATGGGTAGGTGTAAACCACTTGCACCGACCAGTGATCCATAACTGGTTCAACAAAGGCCATGGTTTGTGCTATCCTGCCTGTGAGAAGCGCAAATAAAAGATCCCTTGCTGCCTGTCGTAAAAGAGTAGCCTATGTGGCAACAGCGGGTTTCCTCTAAAAAAATCTGTGTGGTCCTTAACAATATGTCTGACGCCATATAACCGTAAATAAAATGTGTTGAGTGCGTCGTTAAATAAAACACTTCTTTCTTTCTTTCCTTTATCATCAGTCTATGGACTGTTCCAGTTTTAATTTTAATGACGTCATCTAGCTCAGTCGGTGGAGTGTTATCATACGCGTACGGCCTCCCATTTTTGTAGGGAGTGTGTGTGGGGGAGGGGTGGGGGGGGGGGCAGATTTCTGAATCTGGATAACAACATTTATTCATATTAGCGTTACTACCAAACAGACCGGCCTCGGTGGCGTCGTGGTTAGGCCATCGGTCTACAGGCTGGTAGGTACTGCGTTCGGATTCCAGTCGAGGCATGGGAGTTTTAATCCAGATACCGACTCCAAACCCCGAGTGAGTGCTCCGCAAGGCTCAAAGGCTCGCTGACTATTACAGTGAAATTTATTTGATTCCTTTATCATCAATCTATGGACTGTTTCAGTTTTAATTTTAATGACGGGATCTAGCTAAGTCGGTGGAGTGTTATCATAGGCGTACGGGCTCCTGTTTTGTAGAGAGTGTGGGGGATGGGGTGGGGTGAGGGCAGACTCCTGAATCTGGTTAACAACATTTATTCATATTAGCATTACTACCAAACAGCTATACTAGTCATAAGAAGTTAATGGTCAGTATCAAATTTGACCTTACTTTTTCGAAATAGTTTTTTTTTTAATCAGGGTCGGTGATAGGTAATAAAAAGTAGGTACCAGAATGCATGTACATAAGCCTTTTACTCATAGCGTGTTTGGTTGACGATAGAAAGCATATGTTAAAAGCAGTTTAAAAAAATGAAAAATTGTTTAAAACTGTTTCTTGTTCTGATTAAGGGGGCGAGACGTAGCCCAGTGGAGAGGTGTTCGCTTGGTGCGCGGTCAGGTTTGGGATCAATCCCCGTCAGTGGGCCCATTTGGGCTATTTCTCGCTCCAGCCAGTGCACCACACCAAAGGCCGTGGTATGTGCTATCCTGTCTATGGGGTGGTGCATATATAAGATCCCTTGCTGCTAATCGAAAAGAGTAGCCCATGAAGTGGCAACAGCGAGTTTTCTCTCTCAATATCTGTGTGTCTTTAACCATATGTCGGACGCCATATAACCGTAAATAAAATGTGTTGAGTGCATCGTTAAATAAAATCATTTCCTTCCTCCTTGTTCTGAATAACTACACGTGCCTAAAAACTGCATGGTGCACGTGACACTCCTTTTGTACGTTAACATGTGACGTTTCGTGTTCGATTTGGGTTGTGACAGTATATATTTCTTTGCAATCCGGTTTCGGATTAACATGCCACCAAAACGTAAACTGAGCATTTTCGACTGTCTGAATGATAGCATATCTATGAGACAAGTATCGAGATGCCTGCAAGTGAGCCATTCCGTCATCCATTAACTGAAGAGCGTTTCCATACCACCGGTACAGAAGATGGGATATCCCTCTCATCAGACGCAGTGTCTATGTGACCCATAACTTCTTTTGACTAGTATATATAGGGTTGCATTTTTACATGGATTACAACTAATTTTGAAAGTAGAATTATAGAAATACATGGTAAAAAAGGTCTCAGTTTTTAGGCACGTGTCCTTATTCAGAACAAAAAACAGTTTTAAACATTTTGCCCGAATATCTGTATAATCCCCCCCCCCCCCCCCCCCCCAAATTTCAGGTTTTGTTCCAGCTCTAGGGGGCAGTCCCCTCATCCCCCATCTTGTACGCTTATCAGTTTTAGCCTGAAGTGGTTACGCCGTAGGATGGAACCATCGAGTGGAGCCCATTCTCTCATTGTTATTCCCGTCCCATTTAGTGCTCCATCACTGCTATACACTGGTATGTGCTCTACTTGCGTCGTAAAACTTTTGTTTTGGAGTTGATCATATGGCGAAATCGGGCTCTGTCCGATGCTTGTTTTTATTTAGTAAACTAGTCTTAGAGCTCGTTCTAGACAGTGCACCATGACTGGTATATCAAAGGCTGTGGTGTGTACTATCCTGCCTGTGACAAGCTGCATATAAAAGATCCCTTGTTACTAATGAGAAAATGTAGCGGGTTTCCTCTCTAAGACTATGTCAAAATCACCAATTGTTTGACATCCAATAGCCGATGGTTAATAAATATATGTGCTCTAGTGGTGTCGTTAAACAAAACAAACTTTAACTTTGTCTTAGAGTGGGAGTCCTCGTTTGAGCAGTGCATGAAGGATGACATTTAATTGTATCTTTCAGTAAAGGATCTTCTCGAAAGTGGCGGTCCTCCTATAGGCGAGGCACAAGATAGAGATTCATACCACGATTTTGCCAAATATCCTTTCGACTCTACATTGTGCAGAGATGTATGATCTTGATCGTCTTTAACACTTTTGGTCGTTCAGGGAAGGAAACAGCACAGTCACTCAAACATACGCACGCACGCACAGACAGACAGACAGAAACACACACACACACACACAGAGAGAGAGAGAGAGAGAGAGAGAGAGAGAGAGAGAGAGAGAGAGACAGACAGACACGCACGCACGCAAGCACTATAATATTGCGTACGGAGTGAAATAAGACAAACACTAATGTTGGAACACAGACGTGTTTTATTCAAAGATGTTTTTCTACAGATACAGAGAGAGAGAGAGAAAATTAGAATATTTGTAAAAGCTATAATCTAGGTCCAAGTCATAAACCAACATTAGAAGGGACGTAGCCCAGTGGTACAGCGCTCGCTTGGTGTACGGTCGGTTTGGGATCGATCCCCGTCAGTGGGCCCATTGGGATATTTCTCGTTCCAACCAGTTCACCATGGCTGGTATATCAAAGACCGTGGTATGTGCTATCCTGTCTGTGGGATGGTGCACATAAAAGATCCCTTGCTATTAATGGAAAAAAATAGCGGGATTCCTCTCTGTGACCGTGTCAAAATGACCATATGTTTGACATCCAATAGCCGATGATTAATAAATCAATGTGCTCTAGTGGTGCCGTTAAACAAAACAAACTTCTTCTTCTAAACCAACATAACCAGAAAAAAGCGTTGATCTAATGTTAATCTTCATCAAATTTCTTCTGTTACAGAAATAAATGTTTATTGTGATTATATCATGTATTATTTCCCTATACATACTCAAGTTATTCAAATTTCTTCTGTTACAGAAATAAATGTTTATTGTGATTATTCAAATTATATTAATGTATCCCAAAATAAAGAGAAACGGAAATACTAGTAATATATTTTCTAAAATAATAATAAAATAAAAGTAAACAAAATGATTTTAAAATGTGGGATTTTTAAAGATAATAATAAAATTAAATTAAAAAGTAATTTTTTTTTTTTTAAAAATTAGTTTAAATAGTAATAAAATAAAATAAAAGTAACAATAATTATTATTATTATTACGTAAACTATTTCTCCCTTATGAGGACACAGACTACTATAAAAATGGTATAAGATCAAAGCAAGTGAATTAAAAAACATTACCAAACAATATTTATTTATTTTATCCATTATTCTCCATTTTATGAATTATTTAAATCTACATATATATATATATATATATATATATATATATATATATATATATTAAAAGAATCCTTCATATGTGTCCATGTGGGACAGGACTATTCCACCCGAGGGTACATAATTTTTTGTCAGGGGCGAGGCTTGCCGAGGTCCTGACATCATATTATGTACCCGAGGATGGAATAGTCCTGTCCCACATGAATACATAATGGGGGCTTATTTTTCTCACATCGAGTAGATGAAAAACAAGCATTTGGGGAAAACGCGAAAAACATAACCATTGAAAAGACAGTAATCAAAAATGGTTTATACTAAAAGTATAAACCGAAAATGATAGCATAATTTCATTATGACACAAGGTTTCCTTATTTTTATGAAATATAAAAAGAATTTCTTGCGTTATTTTGCCGTTTACGTGACGTCACCCAATGTTAATATCAGCTCAAACAACAGAAGTCACGTGGTCATGCAAGACCGATTTATTCTGCATGGGCTGACGTCATGGAATACGCCTGTCTTGCATGGCTAGGGATGGGAGAAATATATATCTATATATATTTTTGGCTTGGGACCGTCGCTTCAGTTTGAGAGATCGAAGTTTGAGTTATCGAAGTTTGACTATATATATATATATATATACACACACACACACACACACACTACAAGGTTACAGAAATGAAAGAAGAAAGACGAAAGAGGTGTTATGAAAACAAAACAGTCCGTGTGTTAGGTAGAACAACTGACGAATTTGTCCATTCTTTAGTAGGTGAACTTTAACTGCGTGACACTGGTACCCGAGGAGACTCGGACTTCCTCGAAATTTTCCGGTGTCGTTGCGGGGGAGGTGTGAATAACCGTTCCATCGACAGTAAACTGAAAGTAAAGCAACGGAATGTTTGTTTATGTAAAATGGAAATAAGTCATCTTCGTACATTTTAGATGATGAATTATATATGAAATATGTCGGTGTTTGGGTTTGTTTTCACGTGTATGTAAAGAAAACAAGTATTGAATAGGAATTAAACGTAACATTTGCAAAACAAATTGAGGTTTAAACAATTGAACAGGGGCCTAATTCACAAAGGTCTCTTAGGCTCTGCTAGACAACAAAGCATCCTCTTTGCAAGTCTTTTAGCGATGCAACTGAAATGAACCAAATATTACACAGTGGTTGATATGCTGCCGTCCCGACTGGTTTTTTCCCCGCTCAGCATCGCTACAGACCAGGCGTGCCTCCCCGCCCCCCCCCCCCCCCTCCCCTCCCGTCATCCCGTCGATTATTTTACGTTTATATTTACACATCTGTTTTAGTCAATCATATTTAGTCAAACCGGTTTTGATTTGGGCCAGCAGAATTTGTAACTTGACGGACCGAATGTCCTGCAGACATTTTTGCCCATTTCAACCCATGATATGTAGTAATGTTAAAAAGGGTCAACACGAGTACGGGTAAGGTACATGATACGCCCGCCAGGAGTTTGATTGAGAAGCACACACATTAATGGATGTGTTACGAGTAGTGATAAAATTGGGGATTGGTTCTGGTGAACTGTCGTACATAGGATTAACATGGGGAACGCAGCACCGCTCAAAATGCACCACCATGATGGATGACGGTCTAAATAGATCGCATTTTCCCCCAATCTAATAATAGATCGCGTGCAACAGTTGAAATAATGGTCTCTTTTTGGTATCTCTTTTTGGGGAATCTCGGAGGATGTTCCCGAGACAGTCGTGCTTGAACCTTCAGTGGATGTAAGCACTAGTCAAATGGATGATTGATTTTGGTGTCTACCACTCGTTATACAAGACCATAGGAACGGAAGAAGGGCGGAGGTGGGGCTGTGCATAGATAGAGACAAGCAGACGGATAGAATGTACCTTAAATTGGTTTCCTTCCAGTTTCAGTCGGATATCGAAAGCTGTGTTAACTTGAAACGGAAAACTGCCACTAGCGAATGAGGAATTTGAGGGTGTAGAAATAATAATCTGCGTTTGATCAAACAACACATTCATTTTCAGGAACGTTGTTGGCGGATCCTTCAAGAAGACATCAAAGCTGAAAATACAGACATAAGTTTAACATGTATTCTGTTTAACGACACCACTGGAGTACATTGGTTTATTCTACATTGGCTACTGGATTGCAAAGTTTGTAATTCTGACATATAGTCTTAGAGAGGACACCCACTACATTTTTCCATTAGTAGCAAGATATCTTTTATATGCACCACCCCACAGGCTTAATAGCATATACAATAGTATTTGATATACCAGTCGTGGTGCACTGGTTGGAACGAAAAATAGCACACCAACAGGGATCGATCTTAGACTGACCACTTTACCATGGACTATATCCCGCCCACAGACAGAAGGATAATCTCTCTCTCTCTGTTTGTGCCTCATTATTTCTGTTTCTGTCTGGCAATGAGTCTCTCTGAATTACTTATGTATTTTTGGAATACTTACTTTCCAGTAGGAATACCTTTGAAGATCATTTCCCAACCGCTACTTATAGGTGCGGGGAGACTTGCGGCGAATGGTCCTACCTGTGAATATAATATAATATTTTATATAAGATGTAATATATGATATCATATCATATCATATCATACGATATGATATGATTACGATTTTAGTGGGGTCATATTTGACCATTTCTCGGGGACCAAAGTTTGAGGGTGGATTTCACGTCTTTAATACCTTTAGAAAGTTCTGGCTAACTCCATCAGCGGGCCAAATCCATGATGGCTAACGGCGGCCATGCTGGAAATCGTATTCAGGAAATTGTGCAGGTAGGTCTAGATTGTGGTGAGTGACGTTTTTAAGGGTGGGAAGGGTCGATCCTTAGAGGAAGCGGCCTGACTATAGTGTCGTTGTGGTAATGCTACACAACCTATTTTGGTCTAGGTAAAGCACTGAATATAGGGTGTGTCCGGGTCCCTTGGGTCCCTGCCTAAATCCGGTTCTAATTATGACAAAAACAAGTCACAATTTTTATTTTTTAATCACCTCATTATTCCACTCGACCTGTCCGCAAGCTCCATCAAGTCCCTCCCACAGTCCGGTTGATTGACAGGTGGCTGTATTGCTTGTTCCGAAATACTGGAAGAGATTGTTGCATGTGACGGTCGCAGTACCGCCCTCGAGAGTGGAGCTGTAAGCAGCTGCGCCATTCAATACGGCTAGAGCCCCACAGTCGACTGCAAGAAACGAGTTCAAAACATTTAGCTACCAAGACCGTCTGCCTGTTTATGAAACTATTTGCATGTCTGTCACTCTGTTCGTCTATCCATCCATATGTCAATATCTCTTACTGTCTGTCCTTCCATTCTTCTTTCCTCCCCCCTCCCCGTTTTAGTGTGGGATCTATTTCTCAAATAGATGTTTTTCTGTATTCGGGTAGCATTTAGAAGCAGACAGTTATCAGTAATTCCAGACACACACACACACACACACACACACACACACACACACACACACACACACACACACACACACAGATATATATATATATATATATTATATATATATATATATACACACACACACACGGAGAGAGAGAGAGAGAGAGAGAGAGAGAGAGGAGAGAGAGAGAGAGAGAGAGAGAGAGAGAGAGAGAGAGAGTCAAACTTCGATAATCCCTGCGTTTTTACATACATACTAGGAACTTTCAAGGTCTTCTTGATCAACTCCCTACTCCCTTTATTATCATGGGAGATTTTAATGCTCACCGCACTTTGTGGGGATGCGATGACATAAATTCAAGAGGTAAACAATTAGAAGACTTAATTCTCAAAAATGACTTAATATTACTGAATGATAAAAGTCAAACATACTTTCATCCTGCAAATGGTTCTTTCACATCCATTGATTTAACCCTTTGTAGTCCGTGACTTTGTCTTGATTTATCCTGGAAAGTTTGTCCAGACCCTTGTGGTAGTGACCATTTTCCAATTATTTTGGAGAATGATGGGCTTCCATCACTTGAAAGTGTTCAGAGATGGAAGTTGACAGGGGCAAACTGGGGTCAATTTCGGCATATATGCAGCACTCGACTGCAACAAACTGCCATGACTGGTGCCGATGATCTCATGTCTTTGTTCACCTCCATCTTGAACGCTATTGCAGAGGAAACTATTCCTAAGATTTCGGCAGTACCGAAGCGTTTCAATAAACAATGGTTCAATGAGGCATGCAAAGATGCAATCAAAGAGCAAAACAGGACTCTCGAGAGGTTCAAACGCGAACCTACCAGGGATAACCTGAATACTTATTGCATTGCTCGGGCAAAGGCTCATAAAGCAATCAGATAGAGTAAGAAATCATCTTGGAGAAATTATATCTCCAAGTTGAGTTCTCAAACACCTGTCTGGAATAGGATACGTAAATTCGAGGGAAAAGAATCCAATAATACAGTTCGCCATTTGTCTGTCAATGACACGGATGTGACGTCTCATCATGACATTGCTAATGCTTTGGCAGACAATTTCTCTCATAACTCTTCTTCTTCTTTCAGTACAGATGTTTTTACATCTGTCAGAAATACAGCTGAAAAGCAACCTATTAACTTTTCATCTGAAAATGCTGAAGTATACAACAGGCACTTCTCTTTGGAGGAGTTGCAGGACGCTCTACGTAGAGCCCATGGTACTTCAGTAGGACCAGATGAAATACATTATCAACTCTTAAAACACTTACCTGAATCATCCTTAATGGTTCTATTAAATATCTTTAACAAAATCTGGATTTCGGGTGACTTTCCCTCTGATTGGTGAAAAGCCATTGTCATTCCTATTCCTAAGCCTGGTAAGGATCCAACAAATCCTACCAGTTATCGCCCTATTGCTTTGACAAGTTGCATTTGTAAAACTATGGATAGAATTATCAATCGTAGACTTGTCTGGTATCTCGAGTCCCACAAATTGCTTACTGACGTGCAATGTGGGTTCAGGTCTAGACATAGCACGGTCGATCATCTTGTTTGATTTGAAACGTTTTGTAGGGATGCTTTTATCCATAACCAGCATTTGGTATCCGTCTTTTTTTACCTCGAGAAAGCTTATTATGTTACCACGTGGAAGTATGGGATTTTGAAAGACCTTCATGGCATGGGTCTATGAGGCCGTATGCCTGACTTTATCTCAAATTTCTTACAGAATAGGTCTTTCAAAGTATGAGTGGGATCTACGTTATCAGATTCTCACTCCAAAAAGATGGGTGTGCCTCAGGGTAGCATCCTGTCAGTAACTTTATTTTCCGTGAAAATTAACAGCATCACCCAGTGTTTAAAACCTGGCGTTGATAGCTCGTTATATGTCGACGATTTTCAGATTTGCTACAGGTCGTCCAGTATGAGTATCATTGAACGTCAGTTACAGCTTTGTTTGAATGAACTTCAACAATGGGCAGCTGACAATGGATTTCGATTCTCAAAGTCAAAACCCGTCTGTATGCATATCTGCCAGAAAAGAGGTCACCATTTAGATCCTCGGCTGTTTCTGGACAAAACTCCGGTTCCAGTTGTGGAGGAGACCAAATTTCTGGGGGTTAATTTTGACAGGAGGCTATCTTTTGTTCCTCATTTATAGTATGTGAAAAAGAAGGGCTTAAAGGCCCTCAATATCTTAAAGGTTATTGGCAAGACTGAATGGGGAGCAGATCGAAAGGTTATGCTCCGACTTTACAGAGCTTTAGTTTGGTCTAAACTTGATTATGGGTGCATTGTGTATGGGTCAGTACGTAAGTCTTATTTGCAAATGCTAGATCCTATACACAACCAAGGACTTAGGCTTTGTCTTGGTGCTTTCAAAACATCTCCTGTGGAGAGATTATATGTCGATGCACACGAACCTAATTTGGGTGCTAGACGTACAAAGCTTTCTCTGCAGTATGCAACAAAGATTAAATCAATGCCAAAACATCCTGCACACAATGCGGTGTTTGATAATAAATATATGAAATTATCTGATGTAAACCGAATGCAATTCGAACATTTGGTCTGCGCATTAAGCATTTTTTACCAGTTTCCAACATTGATTTAACAGACATTTTGGAAACATCTTCATATTTTATTTTGCCACCTTGGTGTATCAAACCACCAAATATTGTATTCGATCTTGTGCATCTAAAGAAGAATCGCACAGATGCAGTTATTTATAAATAACATTTCATGGAAATTCAAGAGCAGTACTGCGATTACATTCCTGTTTACACAGACGGATCACGACTCACTTTCGTGTCTCCAAGCTCTACAGTACATGAAATTGGAGCATCCCTTAGTTGGGATGGTGATACGAAAGTGTGTCTTTTTATCAATTGTCAATAAAGATGTTATATTTTGTTGGGTACCCAGCCATGTTGGCATTAAGGGTAACGAAAAGGCAGATGTTGCTGCCAAGTCTGCTTTGAACTTGCCCCGTGTCCATGTTGGTGTCCCCTACAGTGATTTTAAATTTCATATTAACCAATATATCTTTTCGACTTGGCAAGATGATTGGGACGGTGCGGTTGCGAATAAGCTTCATTCTGTCAAGGCATTCCAAGGAGAGTGGCAGTCATCCTACAGGTGGTGCACGAAGGATGAAGTAGTCTTATGCCGTGCCCGCATCGGCCATAGATATTTGACACATTCATTTATTTTAAAGAAGGACCCTCCTCCTCAGTGTGAATACTGTCAGTGTACACTGACTGTGCGCCACATTTTCGTGGAGTGTGATCATCTCAAGCCGACGAGAAATTTGGCAACAGAAATGTTTTGGAATCGTTTAAATTACATCCAGAACTAATTGTAAAGTTTTTAAAATACTTTGACTTATATACAATGTTTTAAAATATACTTACCTTGATTTTATGTATTATATACTGAACCGCAAAAGAAACGCGAGATTTTTAAATGTCATTTCTATATGGTAAATTATAACAATTTATTTCGGGGATGTAACTGTCAATATTACAAGACATGCTGGTTTATGACTGAGACCCAAATTGCAGGTACCCTTTCAACTTTCCATGAAACGACATGCCAAAACGCAGTCGCAAACAATTGTCATGAAAACCGAAATGCACGTGCATCTCGTGGAGGTTATGGGTATAAAAACCAACTTGAACTGCGTTCCTGGCATTCGTAATTTGCACGCATCAGGTATGACCCGATTGTCAGAAGCGCAGAGAGAACAAGCTATCGGCCGATTGCAAGCCGGGCAGCGTGCCCTGGTTGTTGCTAACGCTTACAATGTCCATGCCAGCACCATCCATCATCTACAGCAGCGGTACATCAACACCAACAGCACTGCAGACAGTCACCGCAGCGGGCGCCCCCGGGTGACCACGCCCAGGCAGGACCGCTACATCAACCGGCAACACCTCCATGATCGCTTCAGAACGGCCAGCATGACAGCTCGCGCGACCATTGGCACTGGACAGCGACCCATCAGTGACGACACGGTACAACCTGTTTTGCCGACGTCCCGCTCGAGGACCTGTCCTCACCGCCCGCCACCGTCAGACACGACTACAGTGGGCTACACAGCACCAACATTGGCGGCATCAACAATGGAGGTTGATAGTCTTCTCTGACTAGAGCCGGTACTGCGTTTCCAACTCGGATGGCAGAGTGAGGGTGTGGCGTAGGAGGGGTGAACGCTACAGAGATGCATGTGTCCTGGAGAGAGACCCGCATCATGGTTTGGGGTGCTATAGGCCTGAATCAGAGAATTGGGCCCCATTTGTTCCAAAATGTTGGTGCAGGCAGAGGGAATGGCATCACAGCGCAGCGCTACGTTGACCAGATTCTAACACCTCACATAGTGCCCTTCTTCACGCGTCACCATAACCACGTGTTCCAGCAGGATAATGCTCGCCCCCACACGGCCAGGATCACCATGGACTTCCTGCGTCAGCACAACATCAGAACCATGCCGTGGCCGGCTCTCAGCCCTGATTTGAACCCGATTGAACACCTGTGGGATGAAATCCAGAGACGGCTTAACCAGGTGGTCCCACGGCCGACAACTCGTGTGCAACTGGAGGCAGCTTTCCTGAGGGTGTGGGCACAGGTGCCAATGGCTTTTGTGAACCGCCTCGTGCACTCCATGTACCGACGGTGTATGGCCGTTTTGAACACCCAGGGAGGACATACACGGTATTGAACATGTCACGTCCTACAATCTCGATGTGCTGGATCCCCCCACTACCTGAACACAGGCAAACGACCCAGAGACTGTGGTCAAAGTGCATCCAATAAATTGACTTTATCAGATTTTTCAAAATTTATCTTTGATATTAATAAATTGAAACATATTTTCTCAGCCACACATGTGTCGCGTTCTTTTGCGGTTCAGTATATTATACTTTTTCCCCACAGCTCCATACACTGTGGTTTTACATGAATATATATAAATAATATTTCCATATTATAATTACCATTTGTGACAGCCAATAGCCGATATGTATTTTTGTGCTGGGGTGTCGTTAAACTTTCATTCATTCATGCGTTTTTTCATTGTAAAATTATCAGAGGGAAATTCAGCACATTTTGTTTTATATTCGTCCATATTAAACTTTTTACCAGAGGGGAGAGAATTCAGAACATTTTGTTTCATAATCGTCCATGTTAAACTCGTTACGAGAGGGGAGAGTATTCAGAACATTTTGATTCATAATCGTCCACGTTAAACTCGTTACAAGAGGAGAGAGTATTCAAGAGGGGAGAGAATTCAAAACATTTTGTTTCATAATCGTCCATGTTAAACTCTTTACCAGAAGTGAGGGAATTCAGCACATTTTGTTTCAACCGCACATGATTTAGCAATTACGCTATAAACGAGGCGGGTTCAAAATCAATTAATACAGTCCATGTTAAACTCTTTACCAGAGGGGAGAGAATTCAGACCATTTTGTTTCATAATCGTCCATGGTAAACGCTTTACCAGAAGAGAGGGAATTCAGCACATTTTGTTTCAATCGCCCATGATTGAGCAATTACGCTATAAAAGAGGCGGGTTCGAAATCAATTAATACAGTCAGAAATGTCAATCTCACCAACACATATCAAGTTGGTTTGCGTCCATTGGCCAGAAGCATCACACGTTGACGTAATCGATCCACTAGCAATGACGTATGACGCATGACAGCTGTAGGTGGTTACTGAATCAAATGTCGTTCCACTTGTAGTTTTGCTGGCAAACGCAACATCGGGGGGTACACCACAATCAATTTCTGAAAGAAAACGAATATGTGTGCCAGTAACATGTATTTGCATACATTAAAGGAATTCTTAAGAAAGACTTTTGGACTGGTATGCATATTCAACATTTAATGCACATTATTGCTTAAAATCAACAGGAATATTGGTACATTTAATTAACAAAACAGTAAACATGTGACGGCTGTTACATATAACGGACGCAGCCATTTTTCTCCATCCAACTGACAAGGTTCTTATGTAATACTTAACGCGTCACATCAAGAATTAGTCATAAAACTGAGAAACAAACGTAGCGGTTTCATGAATTTTGCTGAATGGTGAAACAGACATGTGTTGCAATGTTCTTTAATAATATCCATCTCCGTAAGCGAGCAATAAGTATATTTGTCCATCCACTGAACTCCTCTGTATTTGAGAAACCTACACACTGAATTGAGAAACTGACTGTTTATTTAACTGGTATATTCGTTTAGGTGCCTTTTTATTCAAGAAAATATATAAATACACAAATATGCAAATACACAGGTGAACAGGTAACCATTCCAAATGTCTTTACTGGTGGAGAATATCTACTATGAATAATAGTATGAATATCAATAAACTGTACAAGTGATTCCATCTCCTGAATATCAAACGCAAAGAAATACATATTGACCTGTACAAGTGATTCATTGCAATACATTGATACTCTTGTCTCACGGCCTCCTGTTGAACTAGGATATTTAAGCGAAAACCCACATCCTGTAAAATAAGTATGATAACGGGAACCGTGCCAATTCACCATAGGTATTCACACTGGGAATGCCTCTTTTAATACTGTCGAATTTACCGCAAGTTATTTATTTCTGAGCCGATTGTTTTCTAAACTGCACACAAAAACACTATTTTCTTTTTCTTATTTCCAAAACACATTTACTTTCTTCTTACGTCAAACGAAATAGGGTCATTAACCGGGTTTCCTAGACCCAATACACATACACTCGCCAGCTGTTGGCCATGAAAGAATTAGAATTATGTTTGATTTTCTAATGTTGTTTTGTAATCTCCTACCATACGAACAATTCATTGTAGACTTTTTTCATATTTGACATGATAATAAAGCAGTAATTTATCAATCTTGTCATATACATTTTATTTCTTGGACCTTGAAAAAGTTTTAAAATAGGTACTGTATAAATATGTGTAATTTTCAATTGCAAAATTTGTGTTTGACTAACCTACATACTGAATTGAGAAACGATTTACTTAAATGGTATATTCATTTAGGTGCCTTTTCATTCATTCTTTACTAACTTGGAGCTATAAAGCTACATCAAGAAAATATATAAATACACAAATACACAGGTGAATAGGTAACCATTCCAAATGTCTTTACTGGTGGAGAATATCTACTATGAATAATAGTATGAATATCAATAAACTGTACAAGTGATTCCATCTCCTGAGTATCAAACGCAAAGAAATATATATTGACCTGTACAAGTTACTCCATCTCCTGAGAAGCCTGAATGACAAGAACAGCTGAAGGATCCAACACTATTACTGCAGTCTGCATTTCCATCGCAATTGTGAGATGCGTCTGCACATTCGTCGATGTCTGTAAAAATACTATTTAATTAGGTCTACTATTTAAGGAATGAAGTGCAAGAGACTGATTGATTGCAATAGATTGATACTTTTGTCTTACTGCCTCCTGATGTACTAGGAAATTTAAGCGAAAAGAAAAACCCACATACAAAAGCTGTCTTGAAAGCAGAGTCTACATTGGCGTGCTGATAGTCCTTGAAATCATGTTGATTTTTGGTGCTATATCTAATATTTAAACAGAAAGACACACTGACTGGTGTGTGCAGGCAATTTTAGGTCATTTGTGGTTTGGACTAAGAACGGTTTGCACGATTACAAAGATTTTTATTATTATCCTTTCTAAATGGAATTGTTCGCAGTTTAAATGATAAAATTGCCTACCTGTCAGTAGGCATGATGAAGAACAAAATTTAGTTTGTTTTGTGTAACGACACCACTAGAGCACATTGATTTATTAATCATCGGTTATTGGATGCCAAACATTTGGCAATTTTGACATATAGTCTTAGACAGGAAACCCGCTACATTTTTCCGTTAGTTGCAAGGGATATTTTGTTATATGCACCATGCAACAGATTTAATATCACATGCCACGGCCTTTGATATACCACTCATGTTGCACTGACTAAAACGAGATATAGTCCAATGGGCACATCGATTGGCATCGATCCCAGACCGACCACGCAGCAGTAGACGGTTTACCACTGAGCCGCATCCCCTCCCCCCCCCCCCCCCCCCCCCCCCCCCCCCGATAAAGAACGTGGTTATCGGCATTATTGATACTTGTTGCGCTATTTATTTATGTCAACTGGAGACCAATCCTTTAACAAACAATCTGCTAAACATACTTGACTATCATAAAGACGCAATTTAACTATTTGGGGTGAATGAAGGCTGTTAGTGAATAATTTTAGATTTTATACCACGCGTATAACAATGGGTCTTAGTTCCAGAATTATCCTAGTAAGTACCGTAATTATTGTAGATACGATATTGACTAATTTAAAATTCAGTTTTCCAATATTCAGGCAGCAATATCTTCTAAAAATGTGCACTTAATACAGGTAGGTCTGTGTACTCG